>NC_091825.1:122009343-122094343 GCF_038994185.2 Dermacentor albipictus
TACATCTCGCATGATGAATTTGTAGCAAGTTACCGACTAGGTCAAACTTCGGTTCTTTAGTAAATCTTTCTTTTTAAAAGGAAAAGTTTTTGTCTGTTTCAGCCAGAGGGGGGTGGGGGAAGGTATCTTTGTTGCGTACTGAACGTATTTTTTTACCGTTTGTTCCTTTTGGCCGGGCAATTTTATTTAAGTGCTGTTTGCCTAAGTGAGAAGAAGTAACGGGCATCACCCATGATGTCAGCTTCTCCTACACAAACATTTAATAATCATAAAAAAATGCGAAACACTAAACAAGGTTTAAACGAGAGAAGAAGGGGTACTGAGGGGATCGATTTTTTGTTAATCATGAGCATATAAAGCCAACAGACAGAATCAAGGAAAGCATCGGGGAAATTAACTGTGGTTTAAACTGGAATGTAGAAAATTATGAAGGGAAATGTGAGTGGACGAAAATGTAACTTGTCGCCGGCAGGAGGCCCAGCCCACAACCTTTACTTGTCTAAACCAGGCTATCTAGCCACCATAACCAGGCTTAGACAGGAAAAGTGAATACCATATATACTCGTGTGGAAGCCGCACTTTTTTTTTTGCAATATTGAGGAGGTGCGGCCCTTACACGGGGTTATGCCATTGCAGTGTAATTTTTCTGGCAGTGTGTAATACCCTTGATTTACTTTGGTTAAAAAGGGGCGAATGCTGTTGTTTTTATAATGTATATATGTATTTGTTCCCGCAAACACGCCACACAGCTGGTGTCCGTCTATAGCCCTCACTATACTGTCGCTCTCACCGCTGCTAAGATTCGGTGTGGTAGCACACTCACGGTAGCACACTCAGTCGTCCTCGGAGTCTTCCATGACGTTAGATATTACTGTGACGTCAAAGCTTTTCACAATGATGTCCGAAGACCACGCACACCCCGCGCTCAGAATCCAAGAGCATCCACGCAAGCTGCAATGCTTTCCATCAATCTTCGAGTTCTTTACTTCAACATTTTTTAAAAGGATTTTGGGCTGCTAAGTTAGGGGTTCTGCTCTTACATGAGCAGCGCCCCTTAGACGCGTGCACATACAGTAGCTTATGTTGATTCATTCGGCGTAGCTAGGCTGGTTACCGTAGAGGAGAAAGCGGCGGGAAAACTCCCTTTTACTTGCAGATTCTCTTTGAATTGGACAGTGGTGTATTCGCTGCAGCTGCTTTCTGAGGTTGTTTGTCTACCAGCATTGCGAAACGAAATTGCACATACGCCTTCTGACGCCTCACGCCTTCTTTTTTTTTCTTCTTTATTTCTTTTTTTACCTCTTCCATTCTTAACTGGTCTACCTCTGGCGCGACGTCGCGGAAATGTGTGAACGTGATTGTCTATCGTATCTATACATAGATTCTCATTGATTTGAATAGTGTCGTGTTTGTCATCTTCCTCTAACGCGCCGCGGTAGCGTATATATGGTGGCTATGACGTTCTATTGCCGAGCTCGAGGTCGTGAGTTCGAACCCGGCAGCGTTGGTTGCGTTCTAATGTGACCACCGCGACAACCGAATAGACGATGCGAAGCCTCCGGTCACGTTTAAAGAGTGGCCGCTTTGCTGTATGGCAGATTTGCTAATACAACTAAACTTAAAGAGAGAGAGAGAGAGAAAAAAAGCAAGTATGGGAAAGGCAGGGAGGACAACCAGAAGAGCATCCGGTTTGCTACCCTACAGTGGGTGTGAGGGAAAGGGGAATAGAAAGAGGAAAAGGGTAGAAAGTGATCACTGAGTGCGTGTGGGCGGGACACTATGCGCAGGGACACTATAAACGGTCTCGTAAGCAGGTGCACTTCAAGTATTGCACTAGTGCACGAATCACTTTTCGTGCCAGTGACGGGTGTGGCCACGGTGCGAGTATCTTTGATTGGTTGAACGGTCTTAACTAAACCTAATGTTCCTCATTTAGTGTATACCTCTAAAAGTGTAAAAGGTTTGCAGGCTATATACTAGCCTTCCTGCGGTGCCAGATTGTTTTGTATCTTTCTTTTTTTTTTCCTTCTAGAAAATACAGCTCCAGCCCGACCGGCCGGGTACTCGCTGTATGCTTGTTTATGAAGCTGTCGAGGGCCACGGGTCCTCCTCGAGGGGAAGCAGATGTTGGAGTGTTTTTCCACTCTCTGTGCCGGATGTACAGCGCGGCGGCATCATGAAGCGTATCGCGCGATAAGATCATCCCACAGAGCGCGTTTACGCGTTTGGCACGCTTGCATCCAGGTCACTGATTCGATTATATGTACTGACCGCGGATACGCTTGAATTTCGACGGACAGAGCGACGGGCGAGTGAGCCGATGCAGGAGCTCAAGATCGTGCGCCGCTTTCTTTTGATATATACATACATATATATATGCCTCTGCAAAATGTGATTCTCGAACAACCGCGATGGAGCTACATGATTTCCATCTCCTCAGCAGTTCGATCGACCTCGCCTTACACGGTTTTGCATTCTTTATTTTTTTTTGTATGTGCTGTGTGCGTGTGTGTCTCTCTTCTTCCGCGTGGTGCTTGTGCTTTGGGCGTTTATACTTACACGATATTTCGAGATAAAGGTTGTAGATAAGTGTCCTTCCGCACATACAAACTCGCTCACTCGCTGAACTGCGAGCGCACGCCTTTCTGTGAGGCCGCACTTCCGACCAATAAACGTTCAGCGATAAACTTTCACTTTAGCGTGACGCATATATCATCCGTCTAGATGCTTAGAGCATCGTCCGCGATGTTATTGCAGTTCACTGTATAGCCGCGTGCTAACGCCCCACGTTATACTTTAAGGCCTTGTGTTCGGAATGATACGTAACGTAGGCGTCACGATGCATCGTGACGTCACCGTATTGTGACGCCGACTTCGAATTCGTTTTGGCTGCGAAGCCGAACCCTCACCACGTTACAAACAGCTCTTCTCAAAAGTCCATTCGAGTTGGCTGCGTTTCCTGAGCTACGGTTTAGGCGGTGCTCAGGTACCTCGCCTTGCGTACTTCACCAGTGCAACGTGGATTCGGATGCACGTCGCCATTCACTTCACCCGTACATTGTCAGTTGCATGCAGAACGAGTGCATTCATGCATTCTCTGAACGTGGGGAGAAGTATCGCAGAGCTCGTGCACGGAATTCCGGGCCGGTCGTGCGCGAGCCCGGAATATGACTCTAAACCTGTTGTACAGATTCCTTTCACCGCACTCGAGTGGGCGCCGCCATGTTTGATCACGTGGCGACGCGTCCATTGCTTGCCTCAGCCGGCCTCTGCTTACAGCGCCGGTGCGGCGCAACAAGCCGCTGTTAACGGCGTTTGTCACCCACAGTGAGTGCGTGAACGATGCGAAACTGTGATCAATGCTTCAGAAGACGTGTAAATGTCACATATCCATCCTTCCGAGTTTATTACGCCTCGTCCAAATGTATACGATCACTGCCGTACGGTGGGCTTACTAGATGGCAGGGGTATATAAATTAATTTTCTAGGCACAGTGGTACGAACGTTCAGCCGGTGTATTAAATAAGGATTACTGTCATTCGCACATATCGCTTCTTTTTTTCTTTGTTATCCTGGTTTCCCATTTTTCTTATTTATCCTCGTTTTGAAGTTATGTAGTAGCTTACAGAAAAGACGTGGTGTCGTTCGTAACTCGTTTATGCTGCAGGCTTGTGACAAAGCATTCAGCTTCGATCATTCTTACGTGGCATATGTCAATCACTCATTGGTCGACATAGTCTCTAACGAGTGAAGTCCTGACTAATACGTGACCATGAGTCTTAGTGAGTTTCAGTGAGTGGGACTGGATGAACGTTAGTGGAGACCAGAAAAATATTTTCAAGCGCGAGCGAGTGTCTACTAAATTTGCGCTGTTGTTTGGCTATCACATTTTTCTATGTTTTTCCTGGAACCTTTCCTCTGATCAGACAAAAAAATTGTTACGCTACTGCAATACCTTGGTTTGAGTTTGATTGTGATTTGGCATCTTATTCAGACGTTGTGGCGCAAATAACAAATATATATATATATATATATATATATATATATATATATATATATATATATATATATATATATATATATATATATATATATATATATATATATATATATATAGTCATATCAAAAACTGACACCAAGGACAACATAGGGGACATTCCTTGTGCTTAATAAATGAAACAAAGAAACGATAAAAAATGGAAGTTAAAGTGGATGAAAAAACAACTTGCCGCAGGTGGGAACCGAACCCACAACCTTCGCATTTCGCGTGCGATGCTCTACAAATTGCGCTACCGCGGCGCCGTTTTTCCATCCACTATCTTGGGTATTTATGTGTCCTAGAAGAACCCTGGGAGTGTTAGCCAGCGCCACCACTTGCCGCAGGCGTCATGTTCTCGTGACGCCTGCGGCAAAAAGGACGTTCCACGTCCGCCGCCAAGGTCTGTGAACGTCCCGCAAAGGTGCTTGCGTTTAACGTATACGTCAGGCGACAAACGCTATTCTAAAACTGCCTGCTTACGATTATAACTAAACTCTATGTAATACGCTTACGGACTGGCTAATGAAACTAGCTAATGATTAACGTCAGGTGTCCATCTGTGCCTGCTCCGAGCTGCTTTTCCCCTCTATACAGCGCCCCCTATTTCGCGCGCGTTTTCGTCGCTTATTCTGCTTGACGTAGCCGAAAACAGCCCTTGCGCGCTGGCTAAAGAAACGTCGATAAAATTTCACCTAGTCGTTGTGTGTGTGTATATATATATATATATATATATATATATATATATATATAGTCTCCTCGTTTTGCTCTATCCTCTCCCTGTTCTTTCGCTCCTCTATACTCCCATCACCGCACTGCATGCCGACCGTCGTTGCGGTGTCAGAAGCCAAAACTGCAGACAGTTACAGAGCGGCCAGGCAGTCATTTACCTTTTCCTTCGTTTACTTCTCTAAATAAGTATTTACTACTACTCCATTATACTACACTACTTCTTCGCTAGCGTGAGTGCGAGCCCGCGCGTGTGGTGTGTTTGCTCGAGTTGCCGTTTGCGCATGCGCGTGCGTGGGCGCACTCACGCGTGCGCATGTGTTCTAACTCTAGAAAGAGCCGAGTCCTCTACACGACATTCTGTCGTCATCTCGCTTCTTCCCATTGCTACCGGACGGCGCAAAGATGTCGCCCACGGTATGCGCACACGGACACACCACACACACGCAGGCCCGACCGAGGCTGTAAAGAAGCTCGCGTCACTCGAACGCGCGTCTTCTGGCCCCGGGGGCCGAATTCCGCGAAAGCGCGCCGCGGTCTCCTTTTCGGGATGGCATGCGCCAAAGCCCGGTGGTGCGCGCCCACGTGCACGGAGGGGCCCTCGCCCCAAAAATATCCACGCTACTACTCCCCCTCCCCCCCCCATCACCCCCGCCTCATCTCCGCCTGCAGTGCGGCGCGGGTTATACCGTGGCCAGAAGCCCACGTGACGTAGGCGGCATGATGCTTGTTTACGCTGCCTTCTGCTAGTGTCTTCGCTCTCTTCGTGACGTCAGGAGCGCTCGCGTACGCACGCAAGCTAGCGCGTTTCTCGGCGCCGTCTAAATGGAGCTACGCGCAAACACTGTTGGGCGCTTTTACGTTTCTTTTTTAACATTTCTTTTTTCTTGCACGGAGCGTGGGCACGTTTATTTGTCTTTCTCTCCCCTCAGTTTCTCAGCGAAATGCAACATCGCTGTCCCGCACGTGTCTCTTTCGTGTGCGCGAGCTAAAGAAAGTTCGAAATGCCGCGGGCGAGGCGGGCGGGAACGCGGTTCTCAACTGGTGTGCGGGCCCGAAAAGCGAATACTGTAAAGGCACTTGACGCGAAGTACGAGCCTGTAGGGCTGCAGGTGCCTTCGAAGCAGTTTGTAAAGATTTTTATGTAAAGCTACGGCGCGGGGCTTTTGAACGACGCCGCTCAAAGCGAGACATTGTTGACTTCCACATGAGAGGCCTAATTGAACTTTGTTATTCATGCTGCTTTTTTTTTTTTTACCAGGAAAGAGCGCAACACTGGAAAGGTGGTGAAAAGGTTTCTTCTCATGTGCTCTAACTCTTCGCTCTGACTGGAAGGCGCACAGTCAGAGAAACAATTAGAGATTGTATTAGAGATTAGAGAAGTCAGTGTTTAAGAAATACGGCGACGATTACAACGACAAGAAAAAAATAAAGAACTTTAATAGATATATGCAAATCTTTATCTAGCATACATCGAAAGCATCGCCAGCTGACAGTGACAGCTGTAAGCCGCTTGAGAGTGAACTGGATATTTCCTGAACGCTTAAGAAAGAACGGGAAAGAAACAGGACAGGGGAAAAAAAAGCGCTTATGTCAAGTTTCCGAATAGCCCAGCTATACCTTGTGCATTTAAGGTTGACCAGGAGAAGCGCTCTTTTAACTGCGTTCAACACCTTCTAGAGGTGTCGCTCCATCACACGGCACTACAACGACCCAGCGACTTAGAAGAACGCAGGGGAGGAACGACAAACGTGGCAACACTTTGCGCTACAGTACGCAAATTCTTACTGTTCACGTTTAGACGAATCATGCTCGCCTGCATTTGAATGCATTGTTGAGAACTTTCATCCACTTCCTGTTGCGCAATTCCTTTTGGAGATAACTCTGCGTTTGCTTCAGTCCGGTTGCTATATATATTAGAGGCGGAGCTACTCGACAGTGGGCATCGGAGACGTCATGTAGGTGACCACTGTCGTTCCGTGACCACTGCCGATTCTCGCAAAGAACATCATTCGAGGCTGTGTTCAAGGCAATCATCAAGCAACCTCAATCAAGGGGCCACGCAGAAGCATGCTCGTTAGACATCCCGAATATAGACCTCATGAGAACAAAGAAAAACTGCGCGAAAAAGAACAAGACAGAGAAGGAACCACACGACACAGGCGCAGACTAACAACTGGTTTAATGCTCCAACGCCTCTTTCCCACCAACAACAGAACGCATGCCGCACCAACCGCAAAGACCAATGCCGCTATCATGTAGTCAAGCCCATAGGAACGCCAACTCCTTGCGGTACAAATGTATGGAAGCCTCACTAACACATTTATCTGGCCCTAATCTCGCGATTTCTAAAGCTTCGATTACTCCACGCTCTTTCTTATCACTTGCGCGTCCGACAATCCGAAAAGTGGAGTACAAACTTTGCCGTCATGCCTGCAGGTCTTGCAATGCTTAGGAAGATGCTGTCCTCTAGAATCATCTAGTAAATTGGCATGTTCTAATAATCTAATATTAATGCAGCGGCCTGTTTATCCAACGTACACGTTGCCACAACTCAGCGGAATCTCATAGATGACATTCGCTCTACAAGGCACCTCGTCGGAAAGCTTCGGCTCACTTGGATCAATCACTTTGTATTTTTCGCGAGTCGTCGCGACCGCACCCGCGGTCCTTCGGCACTTTCTCATATGTGCAGGCACGCGGACAGTAAAGCGGCTTACGGCCTTTCACACCACGGTCTTGACTGGCGGATAACCGCGGCCCGTGAAAGCCTTTTCGAAAGAGCGAAGGTGACACCGTCGCGGTTTCTTGCCCCAGAGTCGCGAGGCGCACAGCTTACGCAGGCGTTGGTCGTGCCAGCTGGTCAGGGTCAGCATGTATGCACGCGGCGTGTGTCGCAGCTGCGGATATGAAAGAAACAGAAAAAAAAAGAAAGAAAGAAAGAAAGAAAGAAAGAAAGAAAGAAAGAAAGAAAGAAAGCAAGAAAGAAAGAAAGGAAGAAAGGAAGAAAGAAAGAAAGAAAGGTAAAGTAAAGCGAACGAATAAAGGACGCCTGCTCGGAGAAGAAACCGGGGCGATCGCGCTGGTTTCGAGGCGCCGCAAAGCCGCCGTTGCGGCAGAGGAGAAGGGAGGGAGGGATACGAGCTGACATTGAAGTCGCTGGCCGAGCCAGGGCAGATTCCAGCTTATCGGCGCCGGGCATGCCGTCGCTGTGACGGTGCGGACAGGCCTGTTCGTATGTGCGTGGCCTTTGCTGCTGCTGCTGCCGCTGCATGCGACGACTGTGTTGCCGTTATACGCGGGTTGATTGCCTCGCCGCCGCTTCGTCGCATGCCTCCACGGAGCCTGGACGAGATGCGCGCATGTATAGCTCAAGGCGGTCCCCTGTCCTGCTCTGTTGAGGAGAGCGCGACGGCGAGAAAAGAAAAAGAGGACAAGGCCGGCCGCTGGCATCGGGTGTGCGCGCGTGCTCGTGCATGCTGAGCTAGCTGGCAACGTCGAGCGCGAGTTCTAGAAGCGGAGCACGGTTTTGCGCAGGACTGGCGTCGAGCATCGATAAAGACGTGCGTTTGAGCTTTCGAGCATGTTGTGTCCTGAGGGCGGCAGCCAAGGCATTGAGACGGCAACGGAGGGCGTACTGCGGAACACCAGGAGCGACAGGCCCACGATTTTGGAGAATAAATTTCCTTTTATTTATAGCTACGTCTGTCGAGCCTCGAAGTCAGATAGACAGAACACAGTTTGGACCTCTCTCTTATCAGTTTTTATTTCGAAATAGTTTTGCGGCAAGAAACGTTTACTGCTATAGCACTTTCGGCTAGAAAATGCAACAGAACTACAGTAATAGCTAAGTTAAATGTATGTTCAGTTAATCTACCGAATGAATAAGGCCGGCCGGTATCCACATCCATATTAATGATATAACAGCTCTTAGCAACGATCCAAGTTATATTTTGTATGCTGATGACACAAGCCTCCTGTTTAAAAGCAGCGACATGCAGCACCTGATATTGGTTATTAAGGAATCTATGGAAAAGCTTTGTACATGGAGCGCTGCAAATTGCCTGTTAATAAATTTAAAAAAAAGCTGTGTTGTCCCATGCGTGTCAAAGTTCGCTTATTGTACAACCAGTGATAAAGTTCGACAACTGCAACATTGAAACAGTTGATAACCTAAAAGCGCTAGGAATACTTTTCATTAAAAACATGAGCTGGGATCCTCACGTTAGCTCAGTTATGTCTCGCCTAAATAGGTGTGTTGGTGTTCTAGCAACATTTCGCGCATACCTTCCCGTATCCGTAAAATTGTTAACTTATAACACACTCTTCTTATCACGTCTTATCTAGTGTTTCCTAGTTTGGGGAAATACCACATCGTCTAACACTAGCAAACTGCATGTGCTACAAAAGAAGGCCTTACGTCATATCGCTAGTGCTGATTACAATGCACACACTGCTGAACTGTTTCGTCAGTTTAAAATTGTTCCCGTGCCCAAACTTTACGAGTATTTTTTATGCATAAGATACAAAAAATCTGTATATAGCTGCGAGCATGCATTTCTTAACATATCATCACTGAAAACGAATACTATCGTATATATTATACATTCCGCATTAAAGAATATTGGCACGTACCATATTGTCGTACTGAGCATGGGCGGCAAAATTTACGTCGTACGCTTGCAGTTCTGTTGAACAGACTAATTTCCCCTAGACATTCATGTGGAAATGCGCAGCATACGTAACATACGAGAGCTTTTCATTCCATGATGTCAGTACTCTTTTTCCACTGTTGTTAGTATTTTTATGTATTTATAATTACTGTCAAGCTGTTCGTATTATATTACGTTGTATAACACCAGAGGTTGACCCGCAATGATAAACAGTTAAAATGTCTTGTTAATGCATATTGTAGCCCTTTTTGCATGCCTTGTAAATTGGGGGCTCGGGCGCTTCTCAAGTGCATTGATTTTCACTTTTTGCCTGAGCATTCCCGCATTGTGATGATGCAAATAAATTTCAAGTTCGAGTTCAACATCCACGATCGAGGGAGTTTTTAAGAAAGGAAACTTTGCGTCGTCTGGTAGCAGCCTGCGTCGTACAGCGGTGCGAAGGAAAACCCATATTGTTTCTTCAGGGAGCAAACTTCGTAGTTGAGGAAAAACTCTTCTATTGCCTGGCTACTGAAATCGAGTCCGTTGTCATGCTATACATATGGCAGCTACGCTACGAACTGAAGTAACCACACTTCTGTCCAGTCGATTAGCAGGCGTAGTCGTACTGATAGTCCGTTCGTCGCTTCGACTTGGACGTTGCCAAGTTTTCAATTTGAGTTGTCAGGTTCTGAGTAGGAGTAGTCGATTCTGCTTTTGGATTCGGACGCTCGGTTCGAAATACCGTTTCTAGATGTCGATTAGAGCTCTCGATTCGAGTTTATTAATTACGTCTCGCTCAGCCGTCTACTAAGCCGCCTGCATATTTAGTCCAGATGGCAGAGCGGTTGTCGTATACCCGCCGTGGTTGCTCAGTGGCTATGGTGTTAGGCTGCTGAGCACGAGGTCGCGGGATCGAATCCCGGTCACGGCGGCCGCATTTCGATGGGGGCGAAACGCGAGAACACCCGTGTACTTAGATTTAGGTGCACGTTAAAGAACCCCAGGTGGTCGAAATTTCCAGAGTCCTTCACTACGGCGTGCCTCATAATCAGAAAGTGGTTTTGGCACGTAGAACCCCATTATTAACAAGAGCGGTTGTCCTCTTTTCGTAGCTATCCCGGGTTCGGCTGCCGCGTCAGAAAACACGAAGTTTATCGTCAACTAGCTACTAAGTTTGTTTTTCTATGTGCGCCTATGAATGCCAAACCCTTTCTTCCATGCATTCTGATATTTCGTATGTTTAACGAAATGCAACGTCACTGGGTTGCAGTGCCTCAGTTGTTGAGAACAAGCACAGCCACCTACATAGCGGTAGCTTGTATCGCGACGTTTTCAGCAACGTTCGGTCTGCAGCACGGACCACGGTAATGGCGGAGGCAGTTTCCGGCGCAAGCTTAAGTTTGGCCCCCGGGGTGCATTGCGAAGGCCGTTAGCGTCGCTGTCGTTATTCAAGCGAAACTCGTTCTTTTTTTCTTCTTTAGTTTGTAGGCCTTACGCAACCATTGGAAGTTAGAACCTGTAGGCGCCTATCAGTTTCTCCCTGACAGATAAAACAGGTTACATTTCGCGCAATGGACGCCTTTCCTTTCTATTTCTTCCTTACCCGCGGTAAGAGCTTCACTCGACTCGTACACCACCGTCTCGAAACGGCCGCAGTGGATTACTGTGGCGTGAATCCGGCGAGGGCCATTCACTCCTCACCAGACTCTCGCTCATGGGAATGGCCACCGCATTTAATCGCGCTCCAACGCAATCTCAAGAGAGTGTTCCGGCGAGACCCCTTTTCGTTGCGGTCGATAAACGGAAAGGTGCGGTATCACGTCACTGACTAGTCCTTCTTAAAATTTATTTATTTATTTATTTATTTATTTATTTATTTATTTATTTATTTATTTATTTATTTATTTATTTATTTAAATTATGGGGTTTTACGTGCCAAAACCACTTTCTGATTATGAGGCACTTCGTAGTGGAGGACTCCGGAAATTTCGACCACTTGGGGTTCTTTAACGTGCACCTAAATCTAAGTACACGGGTGTTTTCGCATTTCGCCCCCATCGAAATGCGGCCGCCGTGGCCGGGATTCGATCCCGCGACCACGTGCTCAGGAGCCTAACACCATAGCCACTGAGCAACCAAGGCGGGTTATTTATTTATTTATTTATTTATTTATTTATTTATTTATTTATTTATTTATTTATTTATTTATTTATTTATTGCTTTTCCGACACGATCAGTGTCGTATTATACACAGACACAGCGTCACAAAAAGGCACGGTGCTCGATCCTACTGGCTTCCGTAAATTCGAAATTTTATCTAACTTTATCGCACCACCACGCGGCGTCTATGTACCTATATAGTGCTTTTATTACGAGAACCGTAATGACGAAGACATAAATTCTACCTTGATGGGATGCTCTGAACTTTCACCTTTCTGCATCCGTAATAATGATTTGCAGAACCATGGGAAGGAAGTGGCTGGCTATTAATTAAGCTAAGATACGTTGGTGTTGAGTGTTGTCGTGGAATTTCAAGCGGTTCGGTTATGCTGGAAGCGGAGGCTTAGTGAACCAGAGCCGACAGATTAACGAATTGCGGGTGACGACACTATACCTTGACGTTCACGCACCATATCTCTCTGATAAGTTCCTAACTTTTATAGCGCCTATGTGTGCATAGTTAACAGCGTATAAACACGGCGTGGCGTTGCTTTCCAAAGCGAGCCAATCAAGGTTCAACGTTTCAACTTTCACGAAATTGTTTTCCTGAGATAAAGCATCGAAATACTAAATGTACTTAGACATTAAGGATGTCACGAAGGCGTCACTGGCATCGAAGTTCATGGGTGAAATTTGAAATGGAAAAGTTCGCGACTTTCATTTATTTCGCTATAATAATAAACCTTTTTTCTCCACTCGAGAAACACGTATAGAGTTTTGAAAGAATACGTTAACTGTGCATGATGAATGTAGTGTTTCCAATTAGCGTCCCTTCAAGTGTACCGTGTTAGAGTATTTTGAACACAGCCATAAGTGCGCTAACACTGATGAACGGGGACCGATGAAGAGGCACAACCAAGTGAAACACAAGCAGCCATCCCGCGCAAGGACACACGTGCTAATCTTTTATGAGTACGCACTGAACACAATAACTAAATTACAAATAACAGGTTAAATAAATAAATAAATAAATAAATAAATAAATAAATAAATAAATAAATAAATAAAAAACCATCAGTCACATGTACCATTTTAACCTCTGCTGCACCTTTTAAAGGGGCTGCTGTGGTTGACTTTCTTCGCTGCGGTGGCGTACATACTAGATTCAGTAGGGATGTCTGTACGCGGCATCTATCGCATGCCGACCCCGACATATGCTTTCTTTCTTTTTCTTTTTTTAACGTCTCCCGTGTTTTGTAAACACCCGCACATTCGGGCGCCTCGTGCATCCACCAGGGCTTGTATTTCCAAGGCCGTAACGGTAGCGCAGTGAGCTCGCTATCCGACCTTGGCTTTATTGATCAATTCGCGGAGGAGTTTCGCTCCGGCCGAGTCCGCTCACCGTGTGCAGAGAGAGCAAAACACGGCGCGTCCTCTACATTGGTGTTTGCCGTTCCCACCGGAGTGGTTGGTCTCCGTTCCAATATGCCTCGCTATGAGCCGCATCGCTATGAACCGCGTTTATTCGCACACGAGTCGACATTTGTTTTCCCGTGGATATAGCCGGAAAGTAGGAGCCGATCGATTAGTGATTGCAACAAAGCGAGGGCGCCAAATAAGCGTTCAGTTTCTGGATGGGAAAGAAAAGGAACAGGTTGGACACGTATCCCAGCCAGTGGCGTAGCTAGGTCACGTGGCACCCGGGGCCCTTAGGTCTTCTGTCACCCCCCCACCCACCCCCACCGCTGGGTGTAGCCGGCGGAAAGAGGGGTGTCTTCAGACGTATATGACACCCCCCCTCCCTCACTGGCCCCTTGCACCCGGGGCCCACGGCCCCCCGGCCCCCCCTGTTGCTACGCCACTGATCCCAGCCCTCCGAATTCTTGGGACCGGTCATTGAAAAGTTTTGCTGTTAAATTGTTTAGGTTGCCCGCATGACGCGTTACCTTTCACAGAATGTCGGGTTACCGCATACGTGGATGGAAGTAGCGACGCTGGTAGCGTTACCTTGTGACAACTCGTTAGAAATGTTTTCTTGCTACAGTCCTACTCTCGATAAAGTAAAAAAAAAAGAACAAAGAACTAGATGCTAGTGATTTCGCTGCTGTCAACTCCTTACACCAGCAGCTCAGTAGAATATGTGGTTGGTCACTGCAGTAATAGCTCTGTCTCATCTCTGGTTGTACTCTGAGCCACAAGATGGCGCCATTAACGCGGCTGGCTTTAGGCTGTTTTGGATGGTTGCTCTAAGGTGCCTCGATGCACGCTAGAGCAGCGCTAGGCACTATAGCAGCACCATCGAGGAACCCTAGGCTGCTCCCGTTACACGGATGCTCCCACGGCTGCAGCCGTTCACGGACTACCGGTAACCCGGTAGTACGTGAACCCCGATACCGGGGACGGTGGGGAAGAGCTATAAACTTGTCCTCGACATTTTGCGAAGGTGGGGCTGATGCATGATTGCATTAGAAACATTCCTACAATCCACGACAGTTCTCGATGGGGAAAAGAACATCAGAGGGGGAGCAAAGATCCGTTTAACAAGTTTACGTCGTAGCCCGGGGCACCTTTACGTCACCAATCATTCCAATAATCGTTCCGTGCACTTCGGTTGAGGACGACATCGTGAGTTGTCGTCGCCCACGCAGCAGTTACCGCCTGTGCTTCCGATATAATAGTTATAGGGAAGTGGTAACACTTGGTTGCCAAGCATTGCATTGTTAAGCATCGCATTGTTAAGCCGTTACTGTCTCATTGATAATGCTTCACTCTCCTAGGCGAAAGGTGCCATTGGCCCCGAGATCTTTATGCGGCACGCCCTCGCGTGTGACGTCACAGCGGGGGCCACCGCTGCCGCGTATGCGCACTTGCTACGTGAGGGCAACTTGGCGCTGTCGGCCGACCTGCTCTGCTCGAGTCCTTGAAAAGCGGATCCGAGGGGTTGTAGAACAGCATACACGGAATGTTCCAGGACACTATCTCCTGCGAAATATCGACCGGAGTCGCCGTCGTCAACACACTTAGTGCGGATTGCTCCCAACGTCGTCTGCTAGTCTTCAGCACGTGCATGTGCGAATATGGCGTTGGTTTCTCGTCATTGCGGTTACGTTGTCGTGGTGCACTCATAATAATATGTCAGCCCGTTTCCGACGATGAAGTGCAGCGTTTGGCCTTCAGCTACCGTGTCAGCGCTGTAATACTGTAATAATTTAAAGTTATATGTGTAGCGCAACAACGCGAGGACACATGAAGAAACGAAGACAAGCGCTAACTATCAACAACGCAAATTTACTTCCGGGATCGGTCGTACTTATATCCCCAAAGGGCCACGTGCACTGCGATGATATCAATCATACGAAGACACACTTGCCTACATGACGGTACGAAAACAATCTAAAACCAGTATAACAGGAAAACACAAGAGAGCCCAAATGACATATTGCAAAGGCAGGTCAGCCTTCATGCCATGCGCAAATAATCTAACTCTCATCGCGGACCAAGATAGCGACGGTTTGCTGATGCACTGGTCTTTGATATGCATTGATGCATATCTTTGGTCGTGTTTGGTCACCCGCTCCGTTAGTCACCGACATTTAAATTCTGTGGTTGCCCAGCGCGTTAAGCATATCACAAAACACTGTCCTGAATATAATGTCCAGCGACAGTCCCCGACATCCGTTCTAGCGCACCTTGACACTAGACCATGGTCCCTCGACACGATTTTCACATGCCGCCGACAAAAGACATCCCAGCTGAAGGCGACGAAGGGACCACTTCGGTTTTTGAAAGAGACGGGATTGGACAAGCGGCTGTGACAGTGATATCACGTACCACGCAAGAGTGATGGACTCTTAACGGACGATGTATGTGCTGTGCTATGTGCTCTCCCTCCCTCCCCCTTCCCCATCTTTAATCCCCCCCATCCCGCTCCCATGTGTAGGGTAGCAAACCGGTTAAGCTAAACTGGTTAACCTCCCTGCCTTTCCCTCTCCACTTTTTCTTTCCTCACTTCCTACGTTTGATGTAATTTTCAGGTGACAAGGTGGTTGATGCGGTGCGTTGATGCATGCACTGCTTTAGGAGAATTGACGCAATATGCGGTGTGGGACGTCTGCTACAAAGGGCGGACAAAATTAGTGGCGGACAAATTAGTCTTGCGCTGCGGTGCTGACCTTCGCAAGATAATTTTAATTAAACCTTATCACTTTCCCCGTGACACAGCTTGCTGACGTGTCTTAGTCGGCTCAGCGCAACCCTTTTTTTCTTTGCTCCCGCCATGGGTAGCAAGCACATTTCGCGGGCGATGTTCGTCCGGCGATGACAATGAGTGCTATAAAAACAGGCGACAATTTTAGCGTAGATCACTGTTTTCAATATACTATGTCTAGTAAAAGCGTCATGCGTATTTAAAACTAAAACAAGAAAATTGAGACGTGCAGATTTGCTGGCACCTAACCGAATAAGTAGCTGCAGCGCTAAACACGCTATAAAAATAAAAAAAGGGGGGGGGCAGGTGGGGGAGACGTACGAAGTCGAAGGGGCAATAAAATGTTCACAGGCGTGCCTGCGCTTTTTTTATAACAATACTTTTATTCTTACGCTGATAAAGTGATGTCTTCCGAGTGGTCTCCAGCAATCTCTAAGTGCGTTGAACAAAAATAGTCCTGTGCTAACAATATTACATTCTTTTGCATTAGAAAGTGCTAATGAGACTTACTGGCAAGAAAACACGCGTCTGTTTTTCGTGACCTGAAAATATCGGAAGCGTCACGCTAAACGACGAAAATACACGCAAGAGAGATGGCAATAATTGTTAGTGGTCAAGATAAGCCTCAAAAGTTACATAGTTTCTTGGTATATACCTGGGGGGGAGGGTGTTGGATGCATAAGGAACGTTCACTTTTCTTGAGCTCTCAGATAGTGAACTTACTGTCATCACGGAGTATACAAAAATCTCTAATGGAGTCAGATATGA
Source organism: Dermacentor albipictus (assembly GCF_038994185.2). NCBI lineage: Eukaryota > Metazoa > Arthropoda > Arachnida > Ixodida > Ixodidae > Dermacentor > Dermacentor albipictus. The sequence goes on from NC_091825.1 coordinate 122,025,899, forward strand.
AAACAAGCATTTACTCCGGCAAAAAAGGAGTCTCCAGTACTCCTTTTCTTTTCAGAGTGCTGCTCCTATAAAGCGGCGACCTGCGTTGACGAAATACCTATAACTGTTCAATCCGGAACCCGCCGTGGTTGCTCAGTGGCTATGGTGTGAGGCTGCTGAGCATGAGGTCGCGGGATCAAAACCTGGCCACGGCGGCCGCATTTCGATGGGGGCGAAATGCGAAAACACCCGTGTGCTTAGATTTAGGTGCACGTTAAAGAACCCCAGGTGGTCAAAATTTCCGGAGTCCCCCACTACGGCGTGCCTCATAATCAGAAAGTGGTTTTGGCACGTAAAATCCCATATATTATTGTTCAGTCCGGAATTATGATGAGTAGCCGATAAGTGCATTAAATTTACGCGATTTTATTACGAGGTGCCACACATTTCATTGAAGTTGAGTAAAGTAGTGACGTGGTGCTTGGTGCCTTCTCTATAGTGAGCCTTCATAATTAGAGAGTAGTATTAGGGAGTAACTCCAGCTAGACGTGTTGTGTTTTTTCATAAAGAAGTATTCAATCACTGGCCTAAAGTATGCGTACATGAAAAGTTAAATATTGATTGCAGGCCTTATGAGAAAGGAAAAAAAAAAACTGTTCCATCACTAACGCAAGGCGACACGCGTCCCGTCAAGCCCGGCAGTGGCTTTCAACAAAGCAGTCGCGTTTAACAGTACGTTGAAGTGTACGTAACGGAAGCTACATAAATTATAAGCAGAGAGTCTAATTTACCTGAAGCCCTACAACACCCGGTTTCTTTTTTTCCCCTTTGCCAAAAGTACACAAATGTAACGCACTATGATGAATGAAGGGGATACATTCCAATAAATACGGTACTATACGACTCCTGGCGGGGGGGGGGGGGAACCTGTGTGTTTACGTATAGTTACGACTTGCCGGGCGGGCACCGCCGCTCTATAGCTCACCGATCCCCAACGCAGGCCGTGTACGCTTTTCATTTTTTTGTTTTTCCCACGAGGGCGCGAGTGGCCCAGCGCGCTTTATATACAACGTATGCGCAACACGGCGTATGCGGCTCTCGCGCGAACCAACCGAACCGCGCTGAGCCCAATTTTAAAACTTTTTAAAGCACCTGCCGGAGTCCTCCGGAAGCCGTGTGTATGGTGCGAACAGGAAGCCGTTTCTTCACTCACGGTCACTGGCGCGCAAAAGCGAGAGGGGTGGGGGGAGTCCTTGGATAATCCCTGCTCGCGTAGAAGCGCAAGGTCTCGCGGGCTGACGCCGACGCGAATCCGATGCTCTCCGCACAAGGCCTATTGGGGACACTCTCGTAGCTTTAGCGGCTGGACGATAAGCGCACTGCTGGGAGAAACCGCGGGCCCATCGCTGCTGGATCGTTAGCAGCTAATCTCTTGAATTTGCCGAGGCTACGTGGCCGCCGCGTCTTAAAGATGCGGCGTATGAGCTTAATGCAATGATAAGGCATTACACTGCGGATTTGCACATACAAAATAAGAAGCCTGTATGGCATCTGGTTGCTGTTTTAAAAATACATCGACCTACCTTACACAAACACACACGCACACACACACATACTTAAGGAGTATTACGTATTACTGCTTCTCTTGAGCCTTTGCTAGTTTCCCCAACCCCTCAGATTAAAAGAAAAAAGTTTGAATAATGGTGGAGAAAGCTGAGGCTGGTCTTCTTTCCATTTTCTTTTTGAACTTCCGAACTGACGTCATAGTGGCGTCAAGGATGTCTTATGAACTCGTTTATTCGGACGACCTGTAAAGAAAGGAGGAATCGTGCAGTGGTCCATATAGCATGCTGGCGAAAATGCAGTCAAATGGCTGGCAACGTGCCTGCTTCTCTTGCTCTTGCCTGCTTTTGCGCAACACTCAGTGGGGCTGGCCAAACAAACACATTCATCGCAGGGGCGCAGAAAATGTGCATCTACAGAAACACAAACTAAATGCCAGTTTTTTTTTAATAACATGAGGAGAGGTTGGTTACTCGTCGCATGGCAAACTAAACGAAACAACAAACGAAAACCATCGAAAAGCAATAAACACAGCGAATGTCCGCCGACATATACGAAATTCTACACACGAGTCCGTGAAGCCACTGAAAGTAGCACAGGAATACGCATAAGTAATCGTATTATTATGCGTATTCTTATGCGTATTCTCCATACGTATGACAGAGCAACAACCGTAGGCTTTGGAAGACGGCGCAGTGACAAGTTCGCAGTCTCCCCAAAGGGCATCTCCTCACGGATCAGTGAGATCTCCATTGCTTTTCAGCATTGCGCTGACGAAACTATACCTGGGAGACTGCGTGGTGTCGCGGGACTCAATCATGCCACTTACGCGGACGACACGGGCTCAATGGAGAAGACGCCCTAAAGCTAATACAAGCTCTGGCCACCAGCCGCATCATCTACGACACTCCGTATTTAGGACTCAAGAACGTGAAAAGAAGTTGAACATGCATTCTCATCAACCAAGCGCAAAAACTTGCGCTGGGCCTCTCGGCAGAGTTCTAAACAGAGAAGCAGCTAGCTCCAGATGGGTGTTCACAACACCTGGGAGGAGTTAGCAGAAGCTCACAGAGTCATCCAAATCGAGCTACCCAAGCTAACGGAACATGGTAGAGCCACCCCACGCCGACTTGAATGCAGAGAAGGGCTCGAGCGATGCAACGAACGCAAACGAATATACCTTTCCACCTGAGAGACTGCTTTACGATTGCTAATGTACCTCGCAACATGCACCCGGTGTACCACATGGGCAGACGAGAGGCAAAGATCAAAGCACTTAAGAAGGCGCATGAGAGACATGCTGCAACGAGATACGTCGACGCCGCTCAATACCCTAGCATAGACGGCGCACGTGGTGAGCGTCACAGACAGAAAAGAGCTTAACGCAGCAACCTTCATGTCGAGCGATAGCGACTCGGCAGAAAGAGGCAGCGATTGCGCTCGCCACAACAACCTGTCAGGGACAAATTACAATCTTCACAGACTCGCAAGAAGCGCGCAGAAATTTTGAGGAAGGCCGTATGTCCACAGGGGCACCCGATATACGACTCAAGCTACACAACCCGCGAGACATTCATATCGTGTGGAAGCCGGCGGGACACGATTCCTTTGCGGGGAACACAGCAGCTGATGCTACAGTCCGAGGTCATACCAACCGGGCATCCTAGAGATGCGATTGGGCTCCGACGCCCGTCCCAAAGCGATACAGAGACATTCTAGCACACTACAGATTAGACGGAAGAAAATACCCACCACCTCACCCCACGCTTAGTACGGAGGATGCCATGCAGCTACGAAGACTCCAAACAAATGTCTTCCCACACTCCAGCTTATTGCACAAGGTAGATCCAACACTATACGAATACAACTGTCAGTTATGCGGAATACTCAAATACGCTTTATCGTATGATTTGGGAGTGCAACGGTGTCACGGTAGTGCCAGTGAATATAGCGCCATCTGAATAGCAGTGGGAGGGCCTGCTGACCAGTGCTGACATGGAGCACCAGCGATGACTGGTGTACCGAGCAAGAGCCATGTCATCCCGCATGTATGGAAGCCACCCAACCTGAGGGTGACATAGACAAGATTGCCGGCTTCTATCTTTTTTAATAAAGTTTATTCCATCATCATCACTACTACGGCGTCCCTCTTAGGGTGCCTACTTTGTAGTTCGTCGGAAACTGTCGTCGCTGTTCCCATTGTGCAAACTGCAAGTGGCCTGCCCAATGCTGCTACGTCACACGGCCTTGTTGCAAAACCCTGCCAGCGGTCGCAAGTGCTGCGTGCGTATACACATGTGCACAAACGGCTCATGCGCTCCGCGACTGCCTTGAAAAGGGACAGAGAGTGATCGTATGGCCAGGTGGCATTTACGCCGAGATTTGCTGAAGTTATAAGGACAGTCATCTGAACGTGCAGCCAAGCCAATGAAGGCATAGGGGGAGAATATTTTCTTTTTATTGACATGTAGGAATGAAATAATAGTATGATCGAATAGTCATGTACAACGCACCAGAGGACGAAAGCTAGCTGACATGAAAAAAAAATAATAGATAGATAGATAGATAGATAGATAGATAGATAGATAGATAGATAGATAGATAGATAGATAGATAGATAGATAGATAGATAGATAGATAGATAGATAGATAGATAGATAGATAGATAGATAGATAGATAGATAGATAGATAGATAGATAGATAGATAGATAGATAGATAGATAGATAGATAGATAGATTTGTAGAGACAAATTCAGCTCTCGTGTCAACCTATTTTGTCATATTTCGTCCGCTTGTGCGGTGCTTATTATCACGGATCACCGATTAACCCGGTAACACACACCTTCGAATGAAAGGTAATTGTGAATGAAAGTTAGTGTCACGATAAGCTTCACAATCTTAATTATGAGGGACATTTTAATAATGCCCGTTCAACAAGGGAGGAGACGGTCAGACGCGCGCACATGAGTCAATCGAAGAACGTGGGAAATCCCGCCTTTTGTTTCCCACACGTGGCGTAAGATACGAAACTTACGATTCTCGCCGGCTATTACGCGTTTCTTTTTCTGCGAAAAGAAACTTACGCGTCGCGTGTCAGTATGGAGCTGTGGGCGTATACACGGGCCGGCCATTAGCGTCAGCTCCAATCATATACGAGACCGGCTGATGCAATTAGCTTCTTGTTCCTGCTTCTGTTCTCTCGAGCAGACCGTCTCCCTTCCCGTGCCCGCTTTCACCCTGCACTCGCAAAGGCAGTGGCGCGATGGGAGAGGAGGGTTCGGACAGAAAGAGAGGGCACTGCATTGTAGCAGGCTCTAAAACCCCTTAAACTTCGTAAAGTAGCGACACTCTCCTCCTCCGCCTTCACTCCTCCTCGTTTCTCCTCTCTTTCGCGCTCCCTCCTCGACCGTGGCGCTACCTACAATGCTCGAGCGTAGCAACGGCGCCAACATGCTCTCCTCGCCACTCCGTAGACGCTTCTCGAGCAAAAATGGCGCTGAAGCAAGGCGCGTGGGCCCACGTGATGCTACTAGGCCAATTGCGACGCGGCGGCGGCCACGGCCAGAGCGCGCGAGGAGGAGGCGGCATTCTTCAAAGCGTGGCACTACTTTACGAAGTTTAAGGGACTTTAGCAGGCTCGCCAAAGAACACTTGCCCGGCGCTAAGCAGCCGGCCATTGCGCGCGGTGATCCATCACGCGGCGTTCCGGTGAATGGCGCTTTCCTGGACGGCAGGTTGGCAACGCTCTCGCGAACCGCCTGGCCTCCCCTCTCCCCTCCCTCCATCTTTTCTTCCTTACTCACGTATAACTCGAGCGAGCACTGCGAGAGGGCTACCCGCTTCGCTGGCTTCCAGTCATTAAAGCCTCGAATTCAAATTAGCAAACGCCGGCGCCCACGAAGGCTGTTCTCCGCAATGTTATTAAAGTTTTGAAGTTTGCGGGATCCAAGCCTGCGGGCTTCATTATTCTCGGAGGAGTCGGAAACGTCAGCACTTGCTGCGAGTGGCATTTCTTCTTCTTGTTCTCCTTTTTGAAACATTTGTTTTGTAGCCGTCCGCAAAGTTTTCACGATTCCTGTTGCTACGGGCGGGTTTGGCGTAGGCCTGTGTATGAATCTGTGGAAGTGGTGCGAACTCGGAAGAAAGAAAGAGAAAAGGCCGCAGTGTTCTTGCAGCGATAGTGGGGAAGTTCTTAGGGACATAGCGTGATTAAGCTTTGCGGTGTACAGTTATAAGAATTAATTTGAAGGTCTATAGAATGTGTGATTAGAAAACACGGAGACATTCGATGAAAACGAGATGAGCAACAAGTGGAAATCGAAGGAGAGGCTTTCTTTAAGTGGACATGACAGATGATGATGGTGATGATGATGTTGATAGGCTATCTTTGTACACATCTAATGAACTGCTTTTGGGTTCCTTCTTTTAGGTTTGTTATTTAGTCTGTAGGTAATCTATAGGCTCTCCAAGATAGTTCCATCTTTTCTACCCCTGTTCTCTTTACTTTTTACAGTGTAGCCAGATGTCAAACAACCCTTTCTCTACTTTTCTAATCTCTCTCTCTCTCTCTATGGGCTAGCCACCTACGGCGTTAGCAAGCCCCCCCTTTTTAAGTTTGTGGTCAGCATAAACCTCCAAATAGTAGCTTCAGTTAAGATATATTACGGACAGTAATGGACAAAAAGAGGTCACACCGCAGGCTGAAACAGAGCCACGAAAATCCACACAGTTCAGCAATGTACCTGTTACATACCGTTAAACATGGCATTGCGCTGCCGAGGTCGCGAGGTCGTGAGTTCGACTCCCAGCCGCAACGCTCGCATTCTGATGAGGGCGGAATGCAAGAACGCTGGTCTGCCATATGCCTAGAGTACAGCTTATAATCCGGAGTGTCCCTCCACTAAGGCTCCCCTAGTAGCTTGTGAATGGTTTCGGACCGTTGAGTACCATAAGCTAAAATACGCCTTTTGTACAGGTTCGGAGTTGATTTCAGCACAACGCGCAGCGAGCTGTATATGGGCGTCACTATGACAACGCGTAAACTATACTGTTCCTGTACATGCTGTTGCTGCATGCTGTAACTCTTGCTTCAACGTCTCATTCGGATTCCTCTAGTTAAAGAAAACGAGAAAGAAAGCGAAACGACATAATAAGAAGTTCAAGTTGACGCTGAGTGCCCATAGGCCTTAGAGGCAATTTCGAAGATGGTGCCATTGGGATTTTTTTTTTCTAAGAGAGTACAGTGAACAATACTCACGAAGTTTTCGTGACGTGAGCTCGAAACGTGCTTATCTTCCGGAGCAGCTTTGAAAAGGTTAAATGAATCTTTCGCTGCTTTTTTTTTTTTGCCACAAATACTCCAAACGTCTTTTGCTAATCACGACTACTGACCGGTTGATGCTTCCCTTGACTTTAATTACAAATGCGTTTGGAAGGTGTGCGTAACGTATGAGTAACGCACACCTTCTCACTGGGTGAATACCTTCTCATTCCATTGGGATATGCTAATTGGTATCCGGTTAAAGGTTAAATATGCAACTTCGGCAGGACTGACATAAAAATGGCCCTTGAATAATGTAGAAGCACAAAGAAATACAGAAATAAATAAATGGACATTCAAACGAAGAAAGTAAGAGAGAGACAAAAGAAGAGAAAGATAAACAAGAACAAAGGAAGAACCAAGCAAATAACTGAAGGAACAAGCAAACAACAAACGAACGAAGAGAAAGCAATTACGCCTCTGTCGTCTTCTACACCACAGATGTCTCGCTACATTGAACGCAGCAAAGCACTTTGTTTCTGCGAAATAAGCCTGTCTCGGCTCTCGTATAAACATATCGTATCATTGCGCGTTCTACTAGGGACAAAGGACGGTGCTTTCCTTCGCGTAGCTCAATAAGGCAAGCGGATATATAGACGGAGGTGCAATGAAAGCTTTCGGCCCTGACATAGCGCGCGGAAGAAAAAAAAAAACGCCCATTTTATCCGACGCACCCCCATGCCGCTTTTCCGTAGCAAAAAAGGCTCATTCTCGACGGCTGTACGCCTTCTACGTCCCGACCCGCGTCCCCCCGTCCTTTCATTCCACTACCGCCGTATCTGCCTTCATGCTCAGTAACGTCGCGACCGTCCCCTCTTAATAGCGGCCATTAATAAATATTTGCTCGGCAAACACCACTGCGCGGTACTCGCTTCCTGGGCCGCACGCCGATCCATCACAGTGGAATCTAGCGCTTGGACGTAGGCCGCCAGAACAACGCGGAGCCTTGCGTGGACGTCTGTCCGCATTGCAGTCGTCTGTGATTAGGAGGTCTCCACTTCTTTCTTTCTTTCTCTCTTCATCACATCTACGCTTCCTTCTTTCATTATCACATAATCTTTCTTTCTTTTTCTTTCTTCCTTTCTTTCTTTCTTTCTTTCTTTCTTTCTTTCTTTCTTTCTTTCTTTCTTTCTTTCTTTCTTTCTTTCTTTCTTTCCTTCTTCATCGCATCTATTCTTCTTTCTTTATAACCAGAAACGTTATGCGAATTAGGATAGCGATCTGGGGGAGTTGGTCGAAGTTCATGACGTGAACGCATTGCAAAGCACCGAAGTGCGGGAATAATTCGCTCGTTTGAACCGGGGTATACCAGACCCCTTATTTGGCAAGTTTTTTGACCTCTTACTATAATTTTCTTGCCACGCATGTCCTTCAAAATATTTTGCGGCTGTTTCCTCGGATCTGCCGATGCTTCGTTCGGTAAACCTCTGGCCTCTTATATTACTGCATGTAGGTTCTCCGACCGATCAAGTTCACTTGTAGTCAGATCCTGCGTTTGTATTTATTTACGCTAACCACGCTCCTATCTTTCTTTCCTGCACTCCGGTGCTTCGCGCGGCATTCACGTCATGGAATTATACGAGCAAATAACAAAACAAGCAACGCGCTACTTTTGATACACGCGTTTCTCGTCGTCAGAATTGCACACGTTGAGTGCATAACAGACACCATAAAGAAGCAGATGAGGAACGGTGATGGTGATTCCTTCAACAATGGCGCACAACCCACAGCGGGGAATAGGCCACGAACCGGGTGGTATTTTAACAAAGCTATAAATGAAAATACGAAAGAAATTATAAGAAATAAAATAAAATAAGGCGCACTACGGTGTAGTCATCCTTGTGCAAGCAAGCAAAAAATAAAAGGAACTCAAACAAAAGGCTATTCTATTTCAAATAAACAAATAAAATAAGACGGACAACATCGGAGCGGTTTATTGTTGGCCATCCTCTTTTTGGTGGGTGTCCGTTCTGCGCCCAACTCTTCAACTGGGTGGGGGAGGGGGGGGGGGGGGCACATTGGGTAGTAAGCACCCCTCCCCCCCCTGAAATTTTTTTGCTCCAGGATACCAGGATACCTGTGCAATTTTTTTCGTGTAAGCTCATCGTGTTATAATGTGACATGCTCTTGTATTCGCCTATATTTGACTTGGGAGAGAGAGAGAGAGAGAGAGAGAGAGAGAGAGAGAGACAGAGAGAGAGAGAGAGAGAGAGAGAGAGAGAGAGAGAGAGAGAGAGAGAGAGAGAGAGAGAGAGAGAGAGAGAGATAAATAGAAGACAAGAACGGCAGGGAGGCTTACATTTGACTTAATCCCAACTATAGCCTCAGGCTAGGGATTCAGATGCGTCAAGGCACTGCGCTTTGTAAAATGTTTATTGCGAACGGAAATCAATCAATCAACTCTGAAGATGACCATGCCAGTCGAACAGCACGTGGTTTTGGAATACGTTTCTGTCGTCTCCGTTCAACTCTGCGGTAAAAGAAACAATTTAATGCAATATAGCATATAGTGAATGCCGTGGGCAGTGCTCAGGCCCTGATGTTTCCTCAGTGCAAGAGTGCCGGAATTCTCGAAGCAATTCTTGTATACGTCATAGCGGTTTCTAAGAATAAGCACCTTCTCAACAGCTGTAAAGAATTACAACGCCCGTTTTTTTTTTCTTTACAGTAAGTTTTGAAGACTTCGTGCTTAGCGTAACTTTGTTCTCGTTTAAATTTCGCAACGAGATTTACAGTTAACGTCTTAGAAGAACTTTCTGTGGGCCTAGTTGGTGCATACTTATCCAACCCTTTTAAGGCGCATGAAAGTTCGACCTTCCTTTCGTGATGTGTCTTTCTTGTGCCTTAAAAAATTTTCATCACTTACGGTTAATGGTCCGCATAGTTCAACAAAACACCTGGCGTCTTCGTTTGCCAGGTTAATCTGGACTTGTAGCTGTCGAAAGCCCGTGAAAGCAGGCTATATACGCGTCTGCAGAAGCTTGCTTCTCTGGTGGCGATGGTGTAGAGGTGCAGATCGCTCTGTCAACAACGAAGCCGGCAGGCTAATCGCAAACGCTTCTTGCGAACGAAAAAAAAAAAAACTTTGTTAATTAGACTCCATTTTCGAACTTTAACGGACGCCACTAAGCGTATAGCGTTCCAAGACACAACTAATTTATATTCCTTTGTGCTTGCGATAGCAAGTCGTACTCCGAGGTTCGAAACCACGGAGAAAGCAGTGGTCATACACCGAGTGGACGCTAGATGATGTAGGGGTTGAGGGACGGACTTCGGGATGAAAACCACAACTTGGGAGTGATTTATTCTACATTATTTACAGAGATGTGAGCGTCCAGTAACATTCGTACACTCATTACGGGCTGGCAGCAACTCGGACGCTGCGGCCCGCGGCAAGAAGTTCGAGAGAGGTGAATCAGGGAATCAGGGAATGTCCCAGAATGCTCAGGTCTCTCTGGAAGGCTTCTTATAAACCCTTCGAGCACTGTAAGTCACGTCATGTTTGACCAATGGGAGAGTCCGCTCCGATGACGCCACTTTCAGCCAATGGTAGGCGCCCGTGTCGCGGTGTCACACCTGGCGGCTCTCTGTGGTCTTGCCTCGCAGACTGGCAATGCACTTCTAACGAGGAGAAGGGGAGGGCTGTTCATGCTCCATTGTCGGAGGCCCACCTGCTAATCCCGGCGGCGCACGAACTTGTTGCCTTAAACTTGTTTGCTCGGCCGCTCCTCTGGAATGTGCTTTCCTGCTTCGACATTCCTCAATTAGCTGTGCTGCGATTCGAAGTGGTTTGGGGAACTCGAAGTAATCGCAGGAAACAGCTCCATATCTAACAATATGCTCTATATCATCTTGTATGTCACACGTGCCTCCAAGATGCGTAACTACTCGAAATTTTACTTGCGATAGCAAGGCATAATGGCGATTCCACTCGTTCTGTCTCCTTGCCTGGAGGCAGTCGTGCTTCACGCATGTCTTACCAAGCAAATAAAGAGAGAGAGAGAGAGAGAGAGAGAGATGGGAAAACAAGGGAGGGGTATTGGTAAAAGATGCAAAGGTACAGGTGCGTCGCAATCTCGGAGGCAACAGCCAGCCGTCATTCGCCGTATACATGCCAGAAGGCGCTACAATACCTAGCTGTAGCAAACGCAGATACGCACCCTAAATCCAAAAGTTAAGCGTGCCTTTCATAGCGTTCTGCACACGCGAAGACTGGACCCGCTGTATGATAACGTACGCTAGGGCTTTGCGTACGCTGTAAGTCTGTACTATCGCAAGCCCGTTCAGTCTCAGTTTTACTGGAGGGTCCTTTAATTTTTGTACTGCTTCCACGGGTTTAAAGCTATGCGAATCATCGCAAAAACACCGAGTTCTGCGCGCTCAGGAGCTACTACAGCGTACACGAAGTCCAACGGCGATTCTGTTCGCGGAGCCAGCTGAAAGACATGCACGCGTGCACTCGACCAGGCTCACGTATGCAGGCACAAAAAGCGCGTTCAGCCACACGTATACAAATCGTCACGGCACGCCTGAGAGAGATGCACCATCTCACGTTTCTCGGCCTCGCGGTATAAAGCTTTCCGCTGCAGCAGCTTGGGCGGTGGCTGGGTCTCGACGATGCGTCCACGTGGCGAACATATAATACATGTTATTCAAGTAGGCACAAGCACCTAACGCTGAGTGGACTGCGCTTGCCAAAAGGCGAGCCTTGACCTTTGGCGACTCCTTTGGAAGCGGATCCTCAGCCGAAAGGGAAAGTTGCCGTATGTCAGCGATGAATATCGTAACAAGTAGAGGAAAAAAAAAAAAAACACGAGTTTACCAGACCTCCTCCGGACTGCGTTACGCAGCAGACGTGTAGTACAAGGCGGCGTCTGATTCGATGTGGACGTGACTGAAAGATGGCTGTTCTGGCTGCCGGGACCTGTTGAAACCTGATTGAACCTGATGGAAACTTATCGGATGCGGCTGTTTTTACGACGAGTGGTGTGCCGGATCGGACGCCGAAGCGTACCGCGCGCCCCTCCGCTTCAAGCCACCTCCATGGGCGTCGATACCTTTTACGAATGGAAAGATTTGCGGATTATTGTCTCACTTTTTTTTTTAGCAACGCGCGGGCAAAGCTACAGTTTCTGAAGTCAACTGACTCATTGTCACGTATACGTGGCCTGGGGATGACAACTCCGCAACGTGTCCCAAATGCGAGGCACCTGTGTCTACGGCAAATAGTCGTCGCCTTCTGCGGATGTGCCCTGGCACCCGGAATATCGGGCAACAGTTGCCCAGGGGGACTCAAAATAATGTCGAATGTTCCAGCATGGCTTTACCCGTTAGGTAACGGGCAAGAACTGCGTTACCGCATTGCTGCAGTACATGCGTCACACAGAGCTGCATTCGTTGATGACATTTGATGTCATTTTGTTCATTTTTCTTTACGGCCGTATGCCTTGCAGCAAATCCCCCGAATTAAAGAAAGAAAAAGTACGGTACGTCTTCACAATGTATATGAGCAATAAGTTATGCTCCCATGAATGTAGCAGGAAGCAATGGCTATTTCCTTTCGGCTGAATCACTATATATGCTTTACCAGATATATCTTTCTGGTACATTACCTCGTGGTTCAGAGGAAAGTAAATACGCATTGTCTTCTTGTACTCTCATGGGAGCACGGCTTAGTGCTTATTTGCAGTATGTGTTGACGTGGTGTGTATGCCTCCGCGCATACGTGCTGCTAATGTATTCTCTCTCTCACTTTTTTGTTGTGATCTCTTACTTTCTTCCCGCTGTGTAGGGTAACAAACCGCACGCGAATATTGTGGGCCTCCATACTCTTCCTCTTTCTCTCTCCTTTCTCTTTCCTTTCACTACAATGACGAGCCTAGCAGTCGACGAGTGTTCCAGCTTTGCCGTGCTCGGAGGGGTAATGTGACGTCGCTGTACAAGACACAGCTTGTCCCAAGTTCGTTGCCACGTCCCCAGTCGCCAAAAACACAGCGGGTGGTCCTCCCCGCGAATGCCATCAAGCGCTCGACCGCGCCCTGGGCTTTTTTTGAAGACAGGGTTCACCTTCAGATTCGGTCCCCGTGGCACTTATTTGCCATGCCGACGACGGGGAACTTTTGAGTGGCGCCAGCTGGCCGTCGCGTCGTTCCCGTCGAATAATTGAATCGCCCCTGGGCTGCGCACGGTCGCACGTATACGGTGAATGCAGCGGCGGCCGATGCATACATTCGATAAATCTATTTAGGCCGGAAAAGCGAAACGAGGTTGACGCGGGTAGCGGAGGAGAGAAATGAGAGGGGAGGGAGGCGCACAGACGCGTGAATGCAGTGCCACGACGACAGGGGGCGCGCCGTTCCATTGTATTCGCCGCGGGCTCTCTCATTAACGGCAGAGTGGTCGCCGAGTTTGGGAAATGAGGAGACCGGTGGGGGGAGAGGGCCTTTCATTCATGGGTCGAGGTGCGCCGGGCAGGATCGTCCCGTCGCGCCATCAACGCCTGCCGGCTGAGTGCAGCTTTGCCAGATGGCGGTCTCCGAGGCGCCTGGGCGTACTATAACGGCGGCCGCCATTCCTGGCGTCCATTGGCGTCACGCCGACGAGTGGAGAAGGTCGCTGAGCCGCGACACGGACTCCCACCCCACGCTGGCTCAGCACTGGTCTTTCTTTCTTTCTTTCTTTCTTTCTTTCGTTCTTTGGCGCTTCAGGCTCCGTCAGCTGCCGGGAAGCCGGGGTACCAAGATCGGTGAAGCCATCGATCATTCATAGCGGCGCGAGGATATTTTCTGCACTAGGTGCTAAATGAATGGACGCGCAGGCGCATTTGCTTAAGGATGGGAGAAAGAAAACAGTGTTTCTTGCATTAAAAGGCCCCCGTTCATTCTTGTGCCTCGTTCAGGGTGCGTGTGAAGGAAAGAAAGAAATTAGTTTCTTATCTGAGACCTGTTCTTTCAAAACATTCCATTGTTTACCTTTTACCCAGATTGTTCACTGCATGATGGCCCTGCTAGGGTATTCTCTAGTAATACTTTCATCGTTGATTGTCGCACAGGTGAAGGTAGCAAAAGTGAAGATAACGTAAACGAGGACACACAAAAAATGGAGGGGGGGGGGGGAGGGCACGGACTCAGTGCACCCGCGCTTCTCCTTTTGTGCTTACTTCCATTTGCTCTACGTATTCGTGAAACCTGCACTACCGTCTGGACCACCATCACAAGTCGATATGCCTGCTGTACTCTTAGAACGGTGCATGCGTATGTTGGCGTGTCCTACGTTTGACGACCGCGCGACGAACATCTGTGAACGTGGTCCCAGCCAAGGCCTGCAGTGATGATGTGGCGGTGACACATGATGACGACGTTGTGATGGGGCGATATTAGCCAAGGCCTGGGGATGGAATATGAACGGGGTGGCGGCACATGGCAATTTCTAGCGCGTTTCGAGCCACATTTCTAGCGTATGGAAATATTCAGATAACGTTATACACTAAGCAACATTATTCAAGACAAAAAGTTCGCTTCCTTGCATGTATTCGTTCCGCTTCCCTGCGCAATCATATATTCCAACCGTATTCTAGTAGTATCGACTGCCAGATCAACTTACATTACCCCTACACTGCCCTTAAAACGGAAGGCTTCTGACATACTGTCTACTTTCACATTAATTGCCTTGGAGGATATACTGTGGCGTACCACCAGAATGCACTCGTTCCCCTTCCCTGCGCAATCCAACCGTATTTTAGCAGTATCGATTGCCAGATCAACTTACGTTACCTTTTCACTACCCTTAAAACGGAAGGCCTCTGGCATACTGTCTACTTCCACATTAATTGCCTTGAAGGATATACTGTGGCGTACCACCAGAATGCACTCAGTTGCTTCTACCCCCCTTTCTACATGCGGCCACGAATGACTTTCACCTTCCATTTTCTTTGTAACTATTAGTTTCAATGGACATCCTTACTGGCTTCAAAACTGCACTGCGAATTGTCATGGAACTAGTTTTTCCCCTTCTTCTTTTCTGACTTCATTCTGTGCACTTTGATATATTCCGAGAGCTGGCTTACTTCGCATTTGCAAGTAATGCAATGTGGTTCCAACAAGAACCACGTGGGGCCGCATGTGCTTTCTTGCCGGGTGCTGCCTGAGATGCCGTGACGCAGTCCGTTCAGCGACAAAGCTTTGTGTGCACTATATGCTGTTGACAGCCGTTGCGCAAGGTTTACTAGTTTAGCTATCGAAGGCAGACAGATATCCACCTTGAACGCATACTTTTTTTTTTACGTGGTTTCGTTTGTACATGTTTCTTTCGAGGAACTACACAGAAGTGTGGTCTCGGCCGCGGTTTATTGGAACCGACTGCAGTCATGGAGCAAATGGTCCCGGGAGCGGTGGTCTGATGCCAAGCCTCTCAGACCGGTCGTAGTATTGTGTGTTGTTCATGAGCTAGTATACAATCCCACGTCATGTAGGAATCGACGTTATGCGAAGAAGTGTGCGGGCAGCCTACCAAGTTAACGAAACGGCCGTGAGAACACCAAGACGTAGGCGGCTGCTCCATGACCTACATCATACGCATGTCATGACCAACCATTTGTGTTCGTCATACACTCTTGTCATACTATGCCAATTTTCGTACATACCGAGACGTAGGCGGCTGTTTCATGACCTGCATGACGCGAATGTCATGACATTCATGTCACGACCTATAATTTATGTTTGTCATACACTCTTGCCACACTATGCCAATTTTTGTACGCACCAAGTTAACGAAACTACCACGAGAGCCCCAAGGCGTAGGCGGCTAGATAGATACTGTCAAAGTGGCAAATGCTCGCCAAGAAATGCTTGGCATTTAAAAGTACGATACACGCAAACGAACACAAGCACACAAATAGTGTCTCACCTGCGGGTACCAGCACCGAAAGAACAGTCCGGTAACTGTAGGACGGTCACCCATTAGACAGGAGTGAAGGAGTCCCTACAGATATTCTGATACATACTAAGGACAACGCGACCACCAAATTAGCTCGTTAAAGAACAAGCGCAGTATAAAGAAGACAAGAGAGTAATGTCACTTATAGACAGTCTGTAAGGTTATATCCTCCGATAAAACAAAGTCAAAGGCACTCATGCACACCTAGAGCGACTTTCAGTTATTTCAGCGTCCAACTATCCATGATTGGCCAATCGTCAATGACATCGCTTATTGCTGCGCACGCATTGAACATGCACGGCGTTTAACACCTACGAACTTTACTGGCTGTTACGTACATTTCTTCATTATAGAGCTCAAAGTGGTCTATTTTTCTTTCACGTCAATCTTTACCATCGACCTCCCTTCTTCGATCCACATTTGCCTGCATTCTCCATGACAACCTGCCTCACTGAGTTCCAACACGAAAGAAAATAATACAGCTGCTCAGAATAAGGAGGGCCGGGAAACGAAAAATAAGCGGAATTTAATGTATGCGAAAGTATATCTGCCCCATTCAAGGCGTCTCTCACCGTTCTCTTGTGTATACGGCGCAGGCGGCAGTGGCGCAGCAGTGGAAAAGTACGATTCTGTGCCGAGAATCGATCGAGTTACGAAATCCCCCCCCCCCCCCTTTCTTCGTGTTCTTGTTCCTTAGTTTTGTTGTTTCTCCCTTCGAGAGGCTTGTTTGGCCCGCTTTTCACTTTTCGCGTCTTCCCTTTGCTCGCCCACTCGAACACGTGCCTATCTCCGCCCCTTTTACCCTCTCTCTCTTTACCGCACTCCGAGCACTCGCGGCATTAACACCTCGTCGAGCCCGTATCGATTTTCGGACCGTGGAGTAAACGGCCAAAGACCCTAGGATTAACTGCTCCTCCACTCCTGACACTCGCTTCGCCGCATTTTCACTCTGTCCTTTTATTATTTTTTAAAAATCTGTCATTTCTCTCTCTCTCTCTCTCTCTCTCTCTTCGTTTCTTAGTTCAGCCCTGTTCCAAGGTCCTCGCTCCCCTTTAGTTCGTCTTTCAGCTCTATTTTTCTTTTTGCTCGGTTCTGCTGTAGTTCGCCTCATGCAGCGGGCTTTTCCACTGGACTCGAGCGCAGGCATTCGCTGCGTCATCACGCTTTGCCTCCTATGACGTCACGGTTCGCGGTCGGTCGCCGCGACGGTGCTGCCGCGGGGCCTCTGCTTCGTGTCTGGCTCTGCGGCCGTCACTGGAACGTGACGGGGACGCCACGGCGGCGAGCAACCTAAATAGAGCGTCCACGAAGTCGACCTAGCTCTTCGTCTCTGCACTCCGCTGCTCCCTCGTCCTGGCGCTGCCTTTACAATATCCCTCCCCCCCCCCCCCTCCTCACTCCCTTACAGACCTCCCGCTACTCACTTGCTTCTCAAAGGAACGCAATAAAACGATGATAGAAAGAAAGAAAGAAAAAAAGAAAGAAAGAAAGATTAAGAAACGCGCGTGGTCGGTCAACAGCACTCCATTTGGCACTGAGCGGTGGCGCGGAGCCCAATCAGGGGCCTCCTTGTTTCTATACGTCACGGCGTGGTGCGCGCGCACGTCATTTCCTGCGCCTCGCTGGGGTTTCGGAGCCTGCGGCCCAAGCCCGTAGCGTGGTACAAGCGCTGAGACACGCGAGCGAATGCGCATCGGCTCTTCCTTCATTCTTACTTTCTTTAAATTCTAGTTGCCGCCTCCTCTCCGATCTTCGGACGGACTGGAAAAGTGTTTCGACATTCCTGTCACCGGGCTTTCAAAATGGCTAGCGCTGCTGTATGCAATGACAGCGCGATTTAAAGAATTCGCGCACTTTTGCGTGGCCTCTTTTGCTTTATGAGGTTGCTATTATACGCTTCAGCGCTGGGCTATGCCGAAGAGTTCAAGGGTACTGAGGAGGGGGCGGGGGAAGAGGAAGGTGGGGGGGGGGGGGGTAGGAGAGTGTGTATAAGTTACAGTTAGGAAGAAAAAAAAAAGAACGCAACGAGTCGAGGATACGGCGTTCCTTTGTTAAGCAGTCATCCTGTGCTGCGGAGCATTTTAAAAATAACACAGCGAACGAAACGAGAGTGACTGGCAAGAAAAGAAAACATAGAGAGGTGGCTCTTTATGGAGGATGCTCTTGTTGGGGAAGGCGAAGCGATTGTTTTGCTCGGGCCCCAAGGTTGCATTCTTCCCGAAATACCGCGCGCGTCGTTGCCACAGCGTTGCCCTGTCGCTTTAGCTTTGAGGGGCCGGCTAGTAAGGCAAACCAGGGCGAACCAGTTTCTGCATACTTATAACCACCACCACGCGGAGGTAAACACGCTGAAGGTTGGGCGCGCGAGTGTGCTTGTTGTGTGTGTACGTGTTCCTGTCTTTGTTTGCCGTGTGCCTTCGCGGTCTTCGCTCCTCCTTGAAAGACGGGACGCGTTGTTTTAAATGGGAGCTGATGGGCGCGCGAGTTTAGGCGGGCGAGTCAGCGCAACCCGTCGCCGAAAGTGGCGCCACTTTTGTTTTCTTTTGGTTCTTGGGACGCATACACGTTGTCTCGTTCTTCTATACGCGTGGGAACGTGACTCGGCGAAAACTTAACCGCGCGGCGGTCGGAGTCGCTCACGCTTTTGCCTGACTCGTAGTACGTTTTCGCGCGTTTGCTTCTTTTTTGTTTCTTTCTTTGTTTGCTCGTTCGCTCCGGTCTCCGCGGTTTTGTCTTTTCTTCACCAAGATTGCTCTTTCCGACCGTGAGTCCCAGCGGCTTCCCAACGTGAGTCGGAGGCGGGCTCTTTTGCGCGGCGTTGCGTGAAATTGAAAGTAGTGAGGGTCGTAGCCGCGGAGATTGCGCAACCGACAGTGGAGAAATGATGGGGAGCGGAGGTAAGGTGGTTGCGGGGGGGAGAGAGAGAGAGAGAGAGAGAGAGAGAGAGAGAGAGAGAGAGAGGGGCAGCGCGTAGACTCGCGCTGTCTTGTTAACGCTTCACGAGCGAAAACGGGCGGAGCGAATAGAATTTACCGCAAGACGGATCTCGGGTTTGGAGGCAGTCCGAAAAGGAAATGGCAGGTGTAACATTATGGACTTTTAAGAATAGGGGGACTCAAAGTTAGGGTACGCTGTTGGCCAGGCGTACGAAAGAGTTTGAATTTTAGTGAACGTAATAGGGAAGCTTGGATACGATATTTCAAGGACTCCCAATTATGCCGGAGTTTTTTTAAATATAGTCAACAAGCGCGTTTACGTTGTTTCCTTCTTTTCTCTTTTTTTCTTCAGAAAGTATCGTCTCCAAGCGGCTCTACACACCAAAACACTCAAACTCCTCTGTACGCCTTTTGCTTTAGGGAGTGTCAGAAACTCCCTATTAACAGATATAGAAAACGCCAGCAAGGATGAGGGGCAATTTTAAGCGTGCATAGCCCAGCGTCGGTGCATATTCGATCCAAGCAACGCGTTAGCTAGAACTGCCTCGTCACTCACTGTCCAATTTAACGAGTAGCCTATGTAGCGTATTTCAGCCGGGGTTAGACTGCTATCGAAGCGCAACACTTTGTGAGTTCGTCGTAGACGGATGAAGCCAAGCGACCAAACTACGTTGAATGTACATTGGAAATGTGTTCCCCGTGGTTGTCAGTTTTCAAGATCCAATGCAATTGGATGATATCCTAGTTCAGATTCCGAGAAAGAAGGGAAGCTGGGTCAGGATACGTAATGCCTAGCACATGTAACCAATGGTCTATTGTGGTAACGGAAAGAATGCCAGGGGTATAAGAAATCCGCCCTGTAATTTCGAAACATTGTTCCACGCCAAGGAAAACTAAGGCAACCTGATTACCCTTATTTCTGGCTACGGTGAGTGCATTTGTACAAGAAAACAATGAAACCGGTTGTTCAAGTAAAACAATTAATATTATCGCAATTATTTATAGTGGTTGGTTTTCTAAAGTATCCACTACTGAAACTTCGCTCCAGCGTATCAAGAACGCTACTATAGGTTATGAACTTACAGCAGGGCTGGGCGTTTGTTAAAAATTTTAGCCGGACTAATATATACGTGTTAACTGAATAATTAATTGATTAATTGAATTTGTGGATTTACGTACATAAGCGGGAAAAATATCAAAGCCTGTGGTTTGTCAGGATACATACACTTTGCAAAAAGAAAGATAAAAAAAACACGTGCTTTTTGAATCTACACATCTACACTTGGCTTTATTATTGCTTGGACGACACTCTGCGTAAGTGGTGAAAATGCACATTGATTTGTTTTTACGAGCATCGTGACAAGTTCAGCCTCTCTCTCTCTCTCTCTCTCTCTCTCCCCCTTCTTACTTTCTCTTGGGTCCCGGCGCCCTGTTTTAATGCGTCAAGTCGTCAACTCACTCTGTCAAAAAAAAGTCAAAGTTGTCGGCTTCCGTGCTCGTTCTGCCCCACGCCGCCTCCCTCGTTCAACCACCGAAGTCTGAAGAAAAAGGCCGCTGATTATCTTCGCTTATTTTGATCCAGAAAAAAAAAGAAAATGCCGCACACACGAGTGATAGAGAATGCAAGAGGAATAAGAAGAAAAAAAGTACTTCAACACATTTTGCCGCAATTTCAGCGCGCATGTGTGGGTGCGTGCAGTCGGAACTAACTTCCTCGCTTTAATCAATCCAATCGGAAGGTTAATCGAACAATCGCCCAGCCCTTGTTATGAGTTATGTTTCCAATGCTTCAGTCAACATTTTGGGGTATGAAGCTAAGCGCAAGGAGCAGATTTTAATGGAGAGAAAGGAGGAGAGGTCGGCCTGGAGAGCGTCTCTAGCCCGCTACTCCTCACTGGGGAATGGGGAAGTGGGAAATACAGGGAAATGTAGGTGGCGGATGATTATGATATGGTACAATGAGATACTATATACACGTTGCCCAATATGATACGTTGGGTCAGGCAAGAGGTAAACTATGGCAAGATAGTTAAGTTCTGTGGCCCTATATGGTGTCGAAAAACACGATATGAATATGAGGCACGCCGTAGCTGCTCCTCCCCCGCTTTCCGCCTCGTGGTTTCACTGTAGCCTCCTCCTCCGCTTTCCTCCTCGCTCTCTCTCCGCCGTCGCCGCTTTTCACCCCCCGCTGCGCTCCGCGTTCGCTCTTTCAACTTTCGCTGTGCTCGTTCGCTCTGTTACGACGCACGCCGACGCTCAACGCAGGAACGGGCGCCTAAGAACTGCTCTCTAGAGCTAATCTATAGGCTGACAAGGTAAGACGACCGGAAAAACGAAGAACGCCATGCACGGCTATACGACGACACATGACAACGCGCCGACTTTCATCTGTCTCTTCACCGGCAACAGCGCTTCGGGTTTATTCAAAACAAAAGCTCCTTTAGAAACAGTGCGCTGACTCACTGTTTCGAATATATGGCTAGATGTCCAGAATGTGTCCCTCCAGTTCCTTTTGTTTCTGGTAAATAAAACTGATTGATTGATTGATTGATTGATTGATTGATTGATTGATTGATTGATTGATTGATTGATTGATTGATTGATTTACTGCGCCCGGTTTTGTCGGAAACAATGAGCTACTGGAAATGTTGCACTGGTAGCGGTGCTTCCAATGAGTCCACAGCAGAAGGCCGGCAGCGACCTCCTGCCATGAGCTTGGTGTTTCTTATTCCGTCCGTTGTCGCTAGCTGCGTGTCAGCGTGGTTTATAGGAATTGCCACGTAGCCGTTTTATAACGTCGACAGTAATGTCCAAATGGTGGGCTCTCCCACCATTTGGACATTACTGTCGACGTTACATTACATTACATTACATTACATTACATTACATTACATTTAGAGGATTTAGATTCTATGATACCAAACAAACCACTCTCACTGCGAGAGCATGCTTGGTCAACCCACAGCAGAGTAACCCTTGCAGCGCTATAGACTGTTGTGCCATTACCACAAGCCCGGATTCCGAATCTGCAGGATGCGGAATCTATCCTGCGAGCGCCCTAATTCTCCCTTCACAAGTCAAGATGCTGAGCCGTCGTGCGGGGGCTGCGGGAGAAGCCTCGGCGAGCCGCATGTTTGGACGTGTCGGCGTGTGCCAGACAGCCCGGCGCCGCACCTCCCTTGCCTGGAGGTCACCGCGCGCGCGAACTTTGAACCGGGTGGCCAGCGCGGTCGCTGGTTGGACCCCTCGGACGACCGTCGTGTGCTGACTTTGTATTGGGCCGTTTGAGTGACAATGGTTCCTCGGGGATTATAAAAGCAGCGACACGCCGCCTGAAAAACAGGATCCGCCGACCCACCGGGAGAGAGTGTCGCTCCCGACTGGGGTGAGATGTGTCACGCGTTTTCGCCGGACGCCGTCGTGCGGGAACAGTCGCGTTTGTGTGAGCTCTCGGCCCCAGTGCCGATCCGATCTTGTCCTGTACAATGACCTGTATATAATGTATAAAATCCCTTTCGTTATTCTCATCGACGCCTGGCTCGGAGTCTTCGCTACCAATGCTCTGTCACGAAACGGGTGACGAGCGCTACGGGACCACAAAGTCGTAATACTGGTGGCACCGGTTGGGTGTCGTAACAAGACATCTGTTCAGGCTACAGCCGCTTGTCCAAGATAAGTGTACCAAACGTTGCATGAGAATAAAGTTGTGACGTTTTGTGATGGATAAACGCCAACGTTGCACGAGAATACACGTTTTCATGGGATGAAAGTAAATAAAATTCCCCGTGTCGCCGTTAGTTGTAATGCATTCAAGTCGACGCTTTACCAAAGCACGGCCATGGCTAAAGCTTGGCTCCACGCAGTGGCGTAGCTAGGTCGTCTGGCACCCGGGGCCCATAGGTCTTCTGTCGCCCCCCTCCCCGGGTGTAGCCGGTGGAAAGAGGTGTGTCTTCAGACGTATATGACACCCCCCCCCCCCTCGCTGGCCCCTTGCACCCGGGGCCCACGGCCCCCCGGCCCCCTCTGTTGCTACGCCACTGGCTCCACGTAGATTCCAACTCGTGTGTTGTATCTGACATCTCCATTGCGATAGAAATGATATGGAAACTCCGGGCGAATTTTCGCCGTCGCAGCGATATACCGTGTTTCGAAAAAGTTGATTTAAACAAGAGACGATGCGAACACCGAATCACAATCACGGCACAGTTCCACCAGGTCGATAACGTATACAAAGCACGGAGCATTGTATACACGGCACGTTTTCAATGTAGTGTCCGAGTCCTCACTCACTTTCATATAACCACATAGACCCACGGAAAGGAACACACTAATCGTTACATATATAAAACGATGTTTAATATATACAGTGTACACAATGGTTATGTACAATCATGATGTTACAGAGACAGTTTACAGCGATATCCTGTGTACAGTTAGGTATATGTATGCAACTAGTGTGTTTAGAAAAAGTTTATTTCGACAAGAGACGATACGAACACTGAGTCATAATCACGGCACAATTCCACCCTGACGATAACATGTAAGAAACGAAACACAGCGCGTTGTCAACGAAAGTATTGTCCGAGTCCTCACGCACCAACATGTAAACTAGCACGGTAGAATGGTTAACAAACCTCCAAAGTTGCTCATTAACCGCCCTGCCTTTCCCATCTCGTTTGTCTCTCCCTCCAAAGTTGCTCAAACAAGGTATTTTCTTCCTGACTAAACTACATCGGAATGTGTTTTTGAATTACAGCGCTCAAACAAAAGCAATGATGCATTTGGTTCACAGCACGTGCCTTTTATCTTTAACTTCTTCAGTCTACTAGAAAGTGCGGAGCAACGTTAATGCTTTCTCTCTCAACCTGAAATTTCTGACATTTGCCTGGCGCCGGTCTTGGCGGGCAGCGCTGAGGCACCTGTGCGATGCAATTGCAGGCCTTCCATGGCGTGTTAAACCTTTCAAGGGTGCCAGGATTTTCGGTGCAACCGCGTATGTCGCATCCACGTATAGTCGCACCGAGGAGTTGAAACAACAACAGCAACGACGACGACGACACCACCTCAACAACAGCATTAACCCTCGCTGGCAGTGCGTCGTCGTTAGGGCGTAACTGCCATTTTTACCTCCCCTCCTCCTAAAAAAAAATCAAAAAAATCCGAGGGCACCTAAGCATTCCTCATGAGTTCTTAATGCGAAAACATTAAAGTCGATCCAATTGGACGCCGCTCAGTGGTCTTTTGAGTTGCGGTCTCCCTGGCAAGCGAGCGCGTTGAGACGCTGGTCACGTTTATATTTGGCTTTACCGAGGCGCAGCCAGATCGCAGGCTTGTGCGGACGAGGAACGCGCAGATAGCGAAGGCTTCCGAGAGGGAGGGTGACGTGGCGTCGCGGCGGTGCCCTCTCCCCCCAAGAAACACCTGGCGCGCTAGCGTGACAGCAGCTCTTCCCTCTCCCCCGCTCTGCTCCACCGAGGCGCGTTCGTGACGTGGCGTCGCGGCCAATAGGAATTTGTGTGCCGTTTCGGTGCTATAAACGCGGGAAGCCGGCTTTCTTTGGTCAGTGAGCCATTCACAAAGTCGAAGAGTACCCCCAAGGAACGGGCCTCAAATGCTCCCCCAACAAGTCCGAACTACTCCTTTACCGGCCCACGCGCAGAGGCATGCCACCGAAGAGTTACACAGGACCCCGAAAGTACGAGGAAATCGGCCTGTGCACCCAAGACGGAAACGCAATCCCCAAAGTGAACAAGATCAAGATCCTCGGAATGATCATTGAGGCCAACGGAGCTAACATCGAAACCGTGAGGAAGATCGAAGGCAAAGTCACCAGTGCCACGAGACTGATAAAGAGAATAACCAATAGGCAGCGGGCATGAAGGAAGAAAACGTCATTCGACTGATCCACTCATTCGTTGTCAGCCACATTGCCTACGTAGCCGCCTACCACAACTGGTACGTCGCGGAAAAGAACAAGATCAACACGCTCAAAAGGAAAACGTACAAGATAGCCCTGGGCCTCTCGGATTCGACGAGCACCGAGCTCCTGGCTCAGCTGGGCATATACAACACCCTATAGAAGAAATAGCCGAAGCACAACGCATCTCGCAGCTCGAACGCATGTCGACCACCACGACGGGAAGGTACATTGTGAACACGCTGGGCATAACGTGCCACAACCAGCACGGCCAGAAAATGCAAATCCCCAACAAAATCAGAGACACCATTACGGTGGCAACCATCCCAAGAAACGTGCACCCCGATTACAACCGAGGTAGAAGAAAGGCAAGAGCCGAGGCTCTGCTCCGTTCATTCGGCAGGGAGAGAAACGTGCGCTTTGTCGACGCAGCCGAATATTCGAACAGCCAAGAATACACCGCCGTAGTCATAGACGCAGAGTACAAAATCAGAACCGCATGCAGTGTATACACCAAACACTCGGAAATAGCGGAGGAAGTAGCAATTGCGCTGGTCCTCACAGCACAGGAATGTGAAGTCGTACTAAGTGACTCGCAAACGGCAGTAAAGAATTACGCCAAAGGTCGAATTTCCAAGGAAGCCCTGTCCATTCTGGCCAAAGCGGGCAAATCCAAAACCGCGAGCTCGAAGATCATATGGGTCCCCGCGCACGTCACCACGGAAGGCGACGCGTTCCCGAACCTAAACGAGACGGCGCACCGGACGGCGCGAGACATGACCCGCCGTGCCGAACAGGGCAACGCCTCTCGAGCAGAACAGGACAGGCTCACCAGATACAACGACATAACCTGTGCATATTTGACCGCCAGAAGGATATAGCCACCGCCGAGTCCCAAACTGAACAGGAGGCAGGCCGTCGTCTGGAGACAACTCCAGACGAACACTTTCCCTAATCCATTCCGTGTGAAACGTATCTTCCCAGATAAGCATCAGGACGGCACGTGCAAATTGTGCCAGGAAGGACCTGCAACACTCAAACACATGCTGTGGGAGTGCAGTGTAGTTATAGGAGGGAAGGCAGTTACTCCGGAGACCCTGTCGTCGAGGTGGGCCGCCGCTCTGCGCAGCTCAGACCTCGGAATCCAGACGTGGGCAGTCCAGCAAGCCCGTGAGGCGGCGTTGAGGCAGTGCCTTGACGTTCCCCCGTGGGAGACCTGAGCCCGGGTCGCGTTAAACCTTGCCGGACGTACAAGAACGTTGCATCCATCCATCCATCCATCCATCCATCCATCCATCCATCCATCCATCCATCCATCCATCCATCCATCCATCCATCCATCCATCCATCCATCCGTCCGTCCGTCCGTCCGTCCATCCATCCATGAGCCGTTCGATGCTTTTGCATCAAAATCTTGAATGACTTCCTCCTACAAGTTAGTGTTGTTCTGGCCTTTGTGGTACAAATCGGGTAGATGACATTTTGTTCTTTGTTGCATCTTTTTCCGCCTTGCTGAATTCGACTGGTTTGCCAGTGGCAATAAACAGCACTAAAAGAAACACTTGAAACAAGACGATGGAGAAATATCTAAGAAAAGTTGCGTAGTTATCTGGAGCAGCAGTGACGGTTCTGAAAGAAGTTGCCTCGAGTGACGTTCTCTGGAGGCAACTATCCTTTCCATCTCTGGTTGTGGGAACACAATACCCGATAACATTAACTTCAATGGAACAGAAATGGGTGGCCCTGGCTGACAGATGCCTTCAACAGCTCCTTCTTCGTTCATTCTCAGCCTAGTTGCAGTTTAGAGGCATTGCAATTTATCTCTTCAAACAGTCCTGGTAGCGTTTTTCTTTCTCCCGTGATAGTATGAAAGTTATAACTGCATTTCATGGCATCAAGAACAGCATGTGTTGTGATGGAGATTAGTTTCAGATTTTGCTTGTCAAGCGCGTTATCGACTTGATATCACCTCGGTTGACTCACGTTTTGAACCATTGTTTTCCGACATCCACTTTTTCCACTCAAATGCAAGTCGCAAAGGTCAATCCAGTTTTTAAAGAAAGGTGACAGGAATAACGTTGCTAACTACAGGCCAATATCTTTACTTCCTGTTTCCTCTAAATTCTATGAAGAGACCGTATTAACTCGTCTTTCTCCTTTTGTAGAGCGACAGAATAGTATTACGCCATTCAAAAGTGTTTCATAAAAACGGCAACAACAAAATAACAACAACAAAAATATATACGGAAATGACACTTCTCCAAAAAAAAGTTCATTCTTAAAAATTTTGAAGAAGAAAGCATAGTACTTGCCCTGTTTCGTTGATTTCAAGAAGACTTTCGACAGCATAAGTCATCACGCAATTCTTGCCAAGGTCCAAAACTATAGATTAAGAGGACATGCTCTTGAACTTACAGGTTCTTATCTGTCAAAGCACTGTCAGTGCGTTAGCCTCAATGGATTTCATCACAAACGCTACGAATTATGTCAGGGTGCTGCAGGGCCCCCTTGTGTTTAATTTATATACTAATGATGTAAGAGTTTAGTATGATGACATTTTATGTTATATATGCTGACGACACCAGTGCATTGTTTGCGGTTATTTATTCTGACGAATTAATTAGAAAAGCTAATTAAATGCTTGTCATGCTAGAGCGTTTGTCGCATCCTAATGCTTTACAAATTGATGCTGCGAAAACAAAAGCTATGCTCTTCCGTCCTTAAGGTGAAAGCGTACTGTGTCCTGACTCTTTGAGGTTTCATTCCATTACCATAGAAATTGTGCCAGCTTTCTAAACGCTCGGTGTTTGGTTTACCGATAAGTTGTGGAATGCGTACGTGACTCACCTTTGCTTGGTCGCCTCTCGTTTTATTGGTTCCTCGTAGCGTAATAATCATATCTTCCCTATTAAAATGAAATTGCTGCTTTTGAAACCTATATTCATGTCGTAGTTGAATTGCTGTTAATGTGTATGCGGCACCTCGCTACACATACATCCCTGGAAAAAGGTTGTGTCGTTCAAAATAAAGAGAACGTCACGCATAATCTGCACTAAGCCCGAGATCATCCCACAGTGCAACTCTTCCGAACTGCAGACATTCCAAAGGTTTCCAAGTTCTATAAATTACGGCTAGCTTTACGATACAAGTATGAAGTAAAAAATATTTCAGCCCTAAGTGATACCGCAGAATTAACCGACTACGATATATCCTCTGCGGCACATAAAATACTTTGGGAGAAGGACTCCTCGCACACATTATGGTCGCCAAATGTTAATAATTATACTGTCGTCTGTTTTCAGTGATATAGATTACATATCGCAGAATGGTATCGATATCCATGTTGGAGGTCTGACCTCCAGGCATATTATTTATAACTCTTCTGCATCCGAAGCTGTTTCTTTTTCCGATGTTGTATCGAATCTCGTTTTATACGCGAAGATGTTGGCTTGCGTTTCTGTGTATTAAATCTGCATGGACACGTGACGTTTTTCCTTTGTTCTTTATTCCTCTTTCGGGAATTTTTTTGTACGCAGGGCAAATACACAGGCACGTACGGTCAGATACGTAATGCTATTGATAATATACTGTGGTGCTGAACGTGTACTTTACTGTAGTGCGAAATGCCATGTAAAATGCACTTAGCTGCTGAGCTGTACTGGAGATAGGAAGCCTTATCAATTTCTCTAGAGCTTTTGCTTCTTGGCCCTCCACTCTTTGAAATGGAAATAAACTGACTGATTAATGAATTTATCAAATAGATAAATACATAAATAAATAAGTAAATAAATACGGATAAGTTTATTTATTTATTTGTGCCACGTATGAAACCCCTCAGTCAAATATTTTAACCAGGTTTGGCCGCACTTGAGGCACTCTTGCGCTGAGAGGCGGTAATCGTGAGTAACTAATAGTGCGTGTGTATGTGTTCACACACTTGCCTGTCGTCTACACACGTCGCATATCTTCAATGGGCGGTCAAGCAAAAATGTGTCCTTCGAGGCTTTGTGTATTGAAATTTATCTAAAGAGAAACAGAGAAAGCGAGAGAACAAGAACGGGCAGGAAAGTTGGGCGGATAGTTGGAGGATGCTGTATACCCGGCACGGAGAAAGAGAGGCTACTCAATACGCAGGTGAAGGCGGACAAGGACCCGTGTGCTTGCTTATACAAGAAAGGTTACAGTAGGTACAGAAAGATTATGGCAAACTCTAAAACTAAGTTAAAGAAGTGCCTGTGTATCTTTATTGCTGGTTACTACAGTCAGGGTGGTCGTATAACTTCTACTTTAATATGCCCCTTTAGTAAACAGTACTGTTCTAAGAGTGCGAAACGTACACGAGCAGTTAGTGTGTTGACACCTAACATCAACCCAGATACGTTGACATCTGGGTTGATCTTGGGCGATGTCATACTTGCAGCCAGGAGCTTAGGGGGCCCGATTCGTGTTCATTCCGAACCTAGAACATCGCAGTACACGCACAGGCACACACGCACACACACACGCGCGCGCGCACACACACGCACGCACATGCACAAAACGTTTTCATGTTTCGCCTCACTCATAGGCTCTCGCGTATCGGAGACATTCAACTAAGCGTTCCGACCAAGACGTGCCCTTATGTTTTTGACCACAAATGGAAACAGTCGCGGTATCCCCACTATCTGAAGTACGCGTCTAATAACAGTGTGGCCTGTTTGGTCCCACGAAGTACATTGTTGCGTTCCCCGCTTAGTCGATGGCATCCAAAGCTAATGAAGCCTGTCGGGCCGTCCTTGCCTGTTGACTCGGACAAGCACGCGAATGATTGCTTTGCCAAGGACGACACCCAGCTTCCCCGTTCTGTGGTGCGGAAAAGACGTCTCCTAGACGTATCACGCAGCGCGTGTACACCGTGCCATCGGCGCGACCACATGAGTGACCCAGCCGCATAAACTTACCTCCTGGCTCGGCCAATATCAGAGTGACGATTTGTTCACAACTTTGGAGATGCTACATAGCAGCAAATACGGGGGTTGTTTAGACGTACACAACAGCGCAGTGGAAACGATGACTGCCACGCACGTCAGTTTCTGCGCGCCCAAAGAAAGCGCTGTTGCCCTATGCCCCGAAATTTGTCGTGTATAGTTGCCACTCCTGCGGGTCGCAGAGCTGTATAGAGCCAACCATAACGTGCACTCTCTTCGTCCGCTTCGCTACACGAGCGTAATGGGGAAATTACGGCAAGTCAGCAAGTCGTCTGTGCGTTGCATGGATGCGAAATACACTTGAACATCATGACGATGAACTTACATGACGTATGTTCGAAATGGGATTACACTTAAAAGTGGATCTAACAAAACCAGATTTTACGAAGGTCACGGTCTAACTTCCTTTCCCCGGAGAGTCCACTGTTGTCATCAAACCGAATTAGCGATACTAACTTGGCCGAACTCGATTTAACGAAGTTTTTCCTTAAATAAATTAGTAAAAAAAGAAAGCGGTGATTTCTTTCTAATTTGTACAGAGACAGGTTTTTTCTTTGAGCGTGCGCTCTGAAGCTATCACGTGAAAGCATCTAGGCACCCTAGTCACGGCCCTAGCATTATTTTTACGAGGATGCATGCCGCGCCGATGTACGGAACAGGGGACTCAACAACGCCTCCGTAGGGTGTGGGGGGGGGGGGGGGCGGGGGGAGGCGCTTGCTTTCGTTGTTTCATGGTTTATGGGGCAGATGGCTGGATTAGCGGCAAATACAATGCCGCGGTAGCTTTCGCGTGTCGCTACGTAACAATATAAGTTTTCGAAGGACCGAAAAAGTCCTATCTCGATTTTACACACATCCCGATTTAACGAAATAATTCGAGCGTGACCATAACATCATTAAATCGAGTTTCAACGCAGTCTCTGTATTTGTGTACGCCGCACACCAAGGAGGTAACTCCAAACAGTTAACCCTTTGATTAGGGAAAAGCTTTAACGAAGCGCTGTGACGTCACCTAAACCGAGAGGCAGCGTAGTCCTCCACATTTGTAGAGTGGAGGAGAGAAGGAGGGATGAGGAAAAGCGTATCATATAAACACGTGGCATCCGAGATTGCACTGCTACACTCGCACAATCTCGGAGGCCATGCTTAACGAGCCTAATCTCGGAGGCCATGCTAATGAGCCCACCTAGGTTGGTGGTATCGGATGTGAGTGCACTTGTCTGGATGCAATGACGTGCTTTATGTGGAGGCTTTTCTGAATACGTGTTCAACATTCCAAAAATAGTTTCCGTTTTGCCAAACTGCACTCGATTAGTCATCTGCACATCACGCTGGGGGGGGGGGGGGGGGGACGTATGCCTTAAACAACTTGTTACATGCGTAACTGTCATGTATAAAGGGGCCTTCTTCAAGCAGAGTGATATCGCTGCTGTTTTCTAGCCCCCTTCCATTAACCGAAAGGAGATACCATATCTTTCTAATTTAAACGTGCCCGATGCGCTTTTCCGGAGTCGAATATTGAGGCTCGATGTCATCCTGAAGTCACGTGATTCGAGACGGCTGTTATAATGACGCATTCTCTCGTGAAGCGTATGTGCCGACAGCTGTGACGTCAGATTTTTGCGCGACTGTTAGCCTGTCGGCCGTGTGTTTGTTGACGCGTTCACCTTGGCCGCGCGCTCACCGAGCCTCACGAATACTGCGGCTGCGGGCCCCGATATCTCCACGGGTGCTTCCTGCCCATTCCGTTGATCTGGAAGACAACGGGACCAGGTTTAGACGGCACCGGGAGTTTCGGAATGCGCGGTAATAAGTACGATAATATTTATATTGCGTCGTCGTATGCCCTGCGTCCCAACTATCTATCATGCACCAAGATTTCTTTTTAAATATTCAAGAGCCACGTCAGTACCGAAGTAATGCGCCAAGGCAATGCACTAATAACAATAATAACATCACAGGTGACCGCAACTTGGAAAACCGTGTACACTCATACTGATTGGAAACACGTGCGCATATATATGTATATATATATATATATATATATATATATATATATATATATATATATATATATATATATATATATATATATATATTGTAATGAAGAAAGGAGGAGAATGGCATACCGATCATCATCAAGAACAGAGGGCACGAGACCGGCGTTCGAAGACCACCATCTTTCTCTCCGCGCTCACTGTTCCGAGCTACCGCCCGTTTGTTGGACTCGCTCAATAAACATCCTTACATTTGGTGGATCGTGCTGGGTACGCACATCGTCGGCACCCTGGAACTCCGATCCCGCACGTTGCACTCGACCATGCAAGCTGACGCAGCCCAACAGCCGCCACCTCTCCCGGCCGCCGTTTGTCCCGGCCCCGTTCGCCAGCGAGACCCCCCGGTATTTTCGGGTACGGAAGACCAGGACGTCGAGGACTGGCTGTCGTCCTACGAAAAAGTTAGTGGACCCAACAAGTGGGATGACGCTACTAAGTTGAGTACCGCGAACTTTTACTTGGCTGGCGTGGCGAAGCTGTGGTATACGAACCACGAATCGGAATTTGAAAACTGGTCTGCTTTCAAGGAGGCAATATCTGCCGTTTTCGGTCGCCCTGCCGTGCGGAAGTTACGCGCCGAGCAACGGCTGCGCACACGGGCACAGGAACCAAATGAAACATTTACCGCCTATATTGAGGACGTACTCGATCTCTGCAGGCGCGCCGATGCCTCAATGAGCGAAAGTGCCAAAATACAGCACATCATGAAGGGCGTCGACGACGATGTCTTTCAGATGCTTCTTGCGAAGTCTCCTGGCACAGTGTCTGAAGTGGTAACTCTGTGCCACAGCTACGACGAGTTGAGAAGGCAGCGGGCTCTCACCCGACGTTCATCTCAGACGTACAATCAACCGCTCGCTGCACTGGACATCATGCCTGCCCAGCCATACCTTATCGCACAAATGAAAGAATTTGTGCGTGAGGAGGTGGCCCGTCAGTTGTCTCTCCTGCCGTTTGCTCAGCGTCAGGAGCTCCCACAACAGCAGCAACTGCAGCGACCAATCCCGTTGGCTCCCGTGCTTCGACACGTCATTCAAGAGCAGATTTCCGAGGCCATGCCGGTGCCCATTCAGCAGCAACCTGTCGCCGCGCCTCTTAGTTACGCTGAGGTAGTAAAGCGGCAGCAGCTTCAACAGCCCTCACCACCCCATGGTGTGTCGTATGCTGCAGCCCCGATTCAGCCGTCCGTGACATGGTCTGCTCCCATCCCTGCAAATCCCTGGCGAACGCGCGACAACCGGCCGATCTGTTTTGCGTGCGGTGGCCCTGGTCATATCGCCCGATTCTGCCGCCGTCGCGCGCCAGGATATTCAGACGCCCGTTCACCGAACTACATAGATCGTCCCCGCTCTCGTTATGAAGATCCGGGTCCCCAACCAAGCACGTCTTCACGTGACTATCCGCAACCCACGTCTCGTCGCTCACCTTCACCCCGTCGCCGCTCCTTGTCGCCCATGCGTCGTCGACCAGCCCCTGAAAATGAGGGAAACTAGCCTCCGCAGTTCGTGAGGCAAGAACTGCGCTGTCGAAATGCTCAAGTCCTCGAACTTTGCCGTCGAATATTGTCGAAGTTTTCGTAGAAGGCATTCGTGCATATGCTCTTGTCGATACCGGTGCTGCCGTTTCTGTTATAGACGCCACACTTTGCCGCAAGCTTCGGAAGGTGACCACGCCTCTTGAGATGATGCCCTTACGTACAGCGAATGGAGACCCTGTTCGGCCTATAGCTGCCTGCACTGCTCGCCTTATTATAGCTAAAGAACACTACATTGTCGAGCTTATCGTCCTTTCCTCTTGCTCGCACGACATTATACTTGGCTGGGACTTTCTATCGTATAATCACGCCGTTATTGATTGTGCCAGATCTGAACTTGAGCTCTTCCCCTTGTGTGACGAGTCCTGCTACCCCGCTCATCAAGCCGCACACAAAATAGTCGTCACAGCAGACACAGAAATTCCGCCGACAGCAGCTGTTTTGCTCCCCGTATTCTGCAACAGCATATGTGATGAAGCTGCATTCTTTGAACCATCATGCCTTCTTCTAAATCGGAAGCCACTTCTTTTGCCTTATTCGACCCTCTCTATTTCGAATGGAACAAGCGCTCTCTGCCTCACAAATCCTCTTCCATATCCCATCAGACTGCTTAAAGGTGAATCCCTTGGATGCGTGCAACCCATTGATGTCGGCCAAATTTTTTCCGTGCAGCAAGATTCAGCTCGACGCGACCTCGACGTCATCAGTGCTCTTACCCCTTCTGATGTTCCAGCTGCTGACCTATTCGATTCGTCCATCGCAGACGGACTGTCCCCATTTGAACGCACTGCTCTTCTCCAGCTGCTCTACCAGTTTCGCGACTCCTTCGATGTTGCCCAACGTGCCCTTGGCCGAACTTCTACCATTGTTCACAACATCGACACCGGCTCCAACTCGCCAGTGCGACAACGCCCTTACCGCGTCTCCACCGCGGAACGTCAAGTTATTACCGACCAAGTTGACGATATGCTTAAACGCGACGTTATTCGCCCTTCACAAAGCCCGTGGGCATCCCCTGTGGTTCTCGTTAAAAAAAAGGATGGATCGATTCGCTTCTGCGTGGATTACCGGCGCCTAAACAAGGTCACTCGAAAAGACGTGTACCCTTTACCCAGAATTGACGATGCCCTTGATTGCCTACAAGGTGCCGAGTTTTTTTCGTCGTTAGATTTGCGTTCCGGGTATTGGCAGGTACCTTTAGCAGAGGCCGACCGTTCAAAGACAGCCTTCGTCACGCCTGACGGTCTATATGAATTCAATGTCATGCCCTTCGGCCTCTGCAATGCGCCTGCCACCTTCGAACGCATGATGGACTCGGTTCTGCGGGGTTTGAAGTGGCACATGTGTCTCTGCTATCTCGACGACATTGTTGTCTTTGCGCCAGATTTCGCAACCCATCTAGAACGCCTCAACCATGTCCTGACGTGTCTGAAAACCGCTCAGCTGCAACTAAATCTCAATAAGTGCCGTTTTGCTGCGCGAAAACTTACAATTCTTGGTCACGTTGTATCAAAGGATGGTGTGCTTCCGGACCCAGCTAAATTACGTGCCGTGACTGACTTCCCCAAACCGACGACTCTAAAGCAGTTACGAAGCTTCATAGGGTTATGTTCCTACTTTCGTCGGTTTGTGCGCAACTTCGCCTCTATAATTGCGCCTTTGACCCAACTACTAAGCAGCGCCTCCAATATCTCGTCATGGTCTTCTGAGTGTGACCAAGCCTTCTCCACCCTTCGCCGTCTCCTGACGTCACCACCTATACTGCGCCACTACGATCCTACGGCCGCAACTGAGGTGCACACAGACGCCAGCGGTGTCGGCCTCGGTGCTGTTCTCGCGCAACGAAAGCCTGGGTTCGCTGAGTATGTCGTCGCATACGCCAGCAGAACGCTCACCAAGGCTGAATCAAACTATAGCGTCACCGAGAAAGAATGCTTGGCAATAGTCTGGGCGCTTGTCAAGTTCCGCCCTTACTTATATGGCCGCACGTTTGATGTAGTTACGGACCATCATGCATTATGTTGGTTGTCTTCGTTGAAGGATCCGTCAGGTCGCCTTGCCCGCTGGGCTCTTCGACTTCAAGAGTTTGACATCCGCGTTATATATCGTTCCGGACGCAAGCATGCCGATGCTGATGCACTGTCGCGGTCACCACTATCCACCGAAACTGCGTCCATATCCACTATAGACCTTCCATTGTCAGCTCTTGACGTCGCCACCGTCTCCTCTGCACAGCGCCACGATCCCTGGATCGCTTCGCTTCTTGACATTTTATCCGGGGCACCCACTCTTTCGACCACTCGAACTCTGCGACGCCAAGCTTCGCACTTCAGCATCCGTGATGGCCTCTTGTACCGGCGCAACTACTCGCCAGATGGTAGGAAGTGGCTCCTAGTTATCCCTCGAACGCTTCGCTCTACAATCTGCGCTTCCTTTCACTCCGACCCGCAGTGTGCTCACGGTGGTGTCTTCAAGACCTATGAACGCTTACGGAAAAGGTACTACTGGCGTGGAATGTTTCGCTTTGTCCGCAAGTTCATTCGCGGCTGCCACGAGTGTCAGCGACGAAAAAAACCACCGCATCCTGCCTCAGGTTCATTGCAGCCCCTTCCATGCCCAGAACGCCCATTCGACCGCGTTGGAATTGACCTTTATGGACCTTTACCTTTGACCACGGCCGGAAACCGATGGGCTATCATTGCTGTCGACCACCTTACACGATACGCCGAAACCGCTGCTCTTCCCACGGCGACAGCACAGGACGTCGCCTCTTTCATCCTGAGGCGTTTTGTGCTTCGGCATGGTCCTCCTCGCGAACTCCTCAGTGACCGTGGCCGCGTATTTCTCTCCGATGCAATTCAAGCACTTCTCCACCAGTGCAAAATTGTACATCGGACGTGTACTGCCTACCACCCTCAGACGAACGGTCTCACTGAGCGGTTTAATCGGACTCTGGGCGACATGCTTGCGACACATGTTGCATCTGATCAATCAAACTGGGACCTGGTTCTCCCATTTGCGACATACGCGTATAACACCGCTACGCAAGTCACAACCGGGTTTTCCCCCTTCTTCCTTTTGTACGGTCGCCAGCCGACGCACACTATCGACACGTTGCTGCCATACGCACCAGATACCTCAGAGTGCACGCCCGTGTCAGCAGCGGCCCGTTACGCTGAAGATTGCCGACAACTAGCCAAGCGCTTTACTACAGCCCACCAACAACGCCAGAAAAACGCCCGCGATGATGATCACTCTCCGGCCGCAACATTCGCTCCTGGAGCACTTGTGTGGCTGCTTGTACCACCCTGCGCCCCTGGCTTGTCGTCCAAACTGCTCCCAAATTATCATGGTCCCTACCGCATCGTCGAGCGTACTTCCCCCGTAAACTATGTCATTGAGCCTCTTACGCTGCAAGGCGACCGTCGTCGACGTGGACGTGATGTTGTTCACGTAAACCGCCTCAAGCCGTACTTCGACCCTCTTGTACCCACCTGTTAGCTCGCCAGGATGGCTCCACCTTTCTCGACGGGGGCAATTGTAATGAAGAAAGGAGGAGAATGGCATACCGATCATCATCAAGAACAGAGGGCACGAGACCGGCGTTCGAAGACCACCATCTTTCTCTCCGCGCTCACTGTTCCGAGCTACCGCCCGTTTGTTGGACTCGCTCAATAAACATCCTTACAATATATATATATATATATATATATATATATAACGAGATGAAAGGGGGTTAACCGAGGGACCCGATAATTATTAGTCATATAATGAGAAGCCAACAAACACTGACACCAAGTACAACATAGGGGAAATTGGATGTGCTTAATAAATGAAATAAAGTAACGATAAATTAATGGAAATTAAAGTGGATGAAAAAACAACTTGCCGCAGGTGGGAACCGAACCCACAACCTTCGCATGTCGCGTGCGATGCTCTACCAATTGAGCTACCGCGGCGGCGTTTCCCCATCCACTTTCTTGGGTATTTATGTGTACTAGTAGAACCCTGGGAGTGTTAGCCAGCGCCCCCACTCACAGACCTTGGCGGCGGACGTGGAACGTCTTTTTTGCCGCAGGCGTCACGAGAACGTGATCTTTTCGGGTGAAGGCAACTGGTCAATAAACCCACATATGCTACCTGAAGGCATCAATGTTGCCGGATTCGAGACCCTCGTTATGTAATAAACGAGAAGAAAGGGGGTTAACCGAGGGACCCGATAATTATTAGTCATATAATGAGAAGCCAACAAACACTGACACCACGTACAACATAGGGGAAATTGCATGTGCTTAATAAATGAAATAAAGTAACGATAAATTAATGGAAATTAAAGTGGATGAAAAAACAACTAGCCGCAGGTGGGAACCGAACCCACAACCTTCGCATGTCGCGTGCGATGCTCTACCAATTGAGCTACCGCGGCGGCGTTTTCCCATCCACTTTCTTGGGTATTTGTGCGTCCTAGTAGAACCTTGGAAGTGTTTCTCGTTTATTACATAGCGAGGGTCTCGAATCCGGCAACATTTATGCCTTCAGGTAGCATATGCGGGTTTATTGACCAGTTGCCTTCACCCAAAAAGATCACGTTCTCGTGACGCCTGCGGCAAAAAGGACGTGCCACGTCCGCCGCCAAGGTCTGTGAGTGTTGGCGCTGGCTAACACGCCCAGGGTTCTACATTATACAAGATTCTCACACTCCCAGGGTTCTACGAGATTAATCAGAGGAAAAATTGTGTACTGCCCCATTTTTCATGAAGCTATAGAGAACTTGTAGAAACCATTCAATAAGATTGCCAAGCAAAGCCGGAAAGAAAAAAAAAGATGATCACAGTATCGCTATAAGGGTCAAGCAATGAATGCGAAAGCAGTGCCAGCGACGCTGGGCCGCGAGGCGGGCAACGCGCGTGCGCGAGCGCTCGGTCTCGTGCAGCTATAGGGTTATAGCGTCGTGAGGCAAGCGGCTAGGGCACAAAACAGCTGTTCGCCGTTCGATGGGAACGGAGTGCGAAGGTCACTTTTCACGTTCCAGTAAATGTGAAGATGTCGACTGACCTCTGGCACAAAAGATGACGAGGTTCCGGTGCAGGAAACTGAAACTGGCGGATGTTCTCGGGAGCTCGAAGCGAGCGCATCCGGAGGTATCGAGAGCTGGTGGCGCCCCGCGACCAACCGACGTGCCTCGATGTCTTCCTGGCCCGTCACTTCCTACAGAGTGGAGACAACCGCGGCGTATACTACGGCGCTGGGCGCGCGATTCGCGGATACAGACGACCGCCGGCAACGCGTCTACTACGGCGTCCGCCATTCTCGTGCCAAACGCCGTAGTTGTCTCTACTCTGTACTGAGCGGTGGGTGAGGAGGACATCGAGGCACTCTAAACCGAAATAGCACGAGCAGTGGCTGTGGTGGATCTGCTGTCGAGCAGGAGCTCACGGGTTCGACTCGAGGGCCGTGGCGGCCGCGGTTCGGTGGAGGCGCACTGTAGAAACGCTCGTGTGCGTATATATGTATATATGTGCACGTTAAAGAGCGTCAGGTGGTCGAAGTTAATCGGGAGCGCTCCACTATACGGCGTCCCTAGCTCATAAACGAACGCGCACTTCTGTGACGTTAAGCGCCAACAATTTAAATGTGCTTTCTTTCGGACTTTGAAAGAAATGGCTGGCAACCCGGCGGTTCCCAATTATATTTTCGTACGTGTCGACGACATACGGCACTGACGGCCCCCGTGCTGTAATTTGCACGATGAAACCACGCCTCAGGTTCTCGCTAGCCGCAAAAAAATATCATTCTTCCTGTGTCATCCCTCCTGTTGCTATAGCTCCGCAGCACACCGCGTGCCGGCCGCGTGAGGTCGCGCGTTTACCTTTATTTTATACTCCTCCGCGGCACAAAAGTGCTCCATTTCTCGTTTCCTCGTGTAACAACAGAACGTAGTGATTACGCACGAGGCAGCCGGTGATTTAGCCTCGCCTAGATCAAAAGAGTCGAGAGAGAGAGAGAGAGAGAGAGAGAGAGAGAGAGAGAGAGAGAGACGAAGACAACGTGGCTGTTATGCCTCCACCTTACACAAGCTGGCTCCGTGTTTCATTGTGACGAGGATATACATTGTACTCGCGCTACGTAGATGTACGCACGGTCGGCCGAAAGTGGGCCCTTCGAATGCGGCGCGAGTGGCACTCGTGTCGACATGGAACGCCTGCAGACCTGGCGGCCTGCGTACTCCACCTTACCAATTCCGTGCAGTAGAGCGCGAGCCAAAGGCAGCGTCAACCAACCAGAAAAGGAAATCAGGAAGGGGGCCTCCTCCGTTTGTTTCGTCTGTATCTGATCGCTTTCTGCGCCGGGCCGACAGAAGAGGAGCGTCCAATTGGAGAGCCGTCCTCGTTTCTTCTTCGGAATTATGGCCTCCAAGATTCGGTGGAAGCCAATCTCGGAGGCTATGTTAGAACGTGCAGTCGGCTCTCGGTTCTCGGTACTGATCGGTTGAAACGAGCCCTATGTAGCATTCGAAGCACTGCACCGAATTAGTGAGACGAAGAATAGGCAGACGCGGTCAGCTGTGCAACGGCTCTGAGTCGCTGAGTGATGTCGCGCAGGGTTTCCTTTCCAGGTCGTTTCTATTTTGATGCCCCGAGGACCCGCTCTGGCTGTGTGCGCATGTGCGAGCCTGAGTATGGTGCGTGCGTGTGTCTGTGTGTGCAACGCACCTGCTTATTGGAGCTGCCTTCTCATTCGAAAGCACGCCGCTGGGCATCCCTCATTAGGCTGTGCGAAAGCGCCCGCCGCCG
Source organism: Dermacentor albipictus (assembly GCF_038994185.2). Classification (NCBI taxonomy): domain Eukaryota; kingdom Metazoa; phylum Arthropoda; class Arachnida; order Ixodida; family Ixodidae; genus Dermacentor; species Dermacentor albipictus. The sequence goes on from NC_091825.1 coordinate 122,065,901, forward strand.
GCTTTTGATTTGTGGGAACGCCGCGCATTGTCCTCAGTGAATCGCGCGCGCTCTCATTCGAGTGGTGCAGTTGAAGCCCCACGAAGATTCAGGACGTGTACGGGGTGGGGTGTATGCCGAGAGCACCAGTCCAAAAGGAAATCAAACGAGAGAGACAAAGGGACGCTATATGTGCTGTTATGCCCGGTCCTATGTTCGAGACATCGCCTATACAGTGGGCTGTATGCGGTATTGTCCCTTGATATGACACTAATAGTCATTTATGCGTGAATACGTTCGATGAGCGTTGGTGGTTTGCGCTCTGACTTGCTATTTGTGGAGCCCGTTACAAATGACCGTTCTTTTGTACCTGAGCCCTAAATGTCAGCGCACATGTGTGTTAGCTTGAAAACGAGGCTTCCCCATCTCTCCGCGCTTTTGTGAAGCACGGGATTACTGTGCAGTTTTATTGGCCAGTAATGTGAGATGAATGCTTAATGTCCTGGGCTGTTTGTACCATACAGAGGGTGCCGGGATGGGTTTTGTGCTTGTGTATGCCATTTAATAGGTGTATTTACGGCTGTATAGTTGACAAGCTATATAGTTAGTGCTTGATTGCGCTTGACGTATTTGATGTTTATTGGACAATGAGTTCAGGGTATAGTTTGGGGTGGACCCCTCGTGCGTCTCTGTAGGTGCTAAATTGTGGTAGGATTGGTCAGTATTCGTCTTGTTTCGGCATAAGGGACTCGCATGTCTAGAAAACTAGCGCTTTGCCGGCGAGTTGATTACTCATTACTTCTTTCATAAATGACATTTACTCGGGATGTGAAATTCACGCCCTCTCTAGATAGTTTCGATTCCAGATCAAGAGGCAACGCCTTTTCGAACGCGCAGATGCGCAGATGTAGTTTACGTGGACGTTCATGATAGGGCGTTGCGATGGGCACTGGAGGCATTTGTTAGCCACCATTGACGAAATCGAAGGAAAATGTCACCTATCAGGTTGGGGTACAATCTTCTTATCGATGAATTTGATCCCGGGATGTACTTGTGTATACATGCTTCTACCATCTTCCTTCATCACAATTTTGTTCCACCTCTTCCCGTCTCAAGCGCCAGAGCAGCAGGATAGTTCACACGAGATCTGCAGGTCGGCTTCTCTGGCTTCCCTCTAAACAATCTCTCTCTCTCTCTCTCTCTCTCTCTCTCTCTCTCTCTGTGTGTAAACACTATAGTGGTCTCTGGCTCGAATCCCACAAGAGGTGAATGCATGTTGCGCGGTGACGAGATCCCCGAGCTCTGTGACGTCAACTTCAAGTGCACTTCTCTGAACGCTAAACCGCATGAGAAGGAAGGCCTTCTGTCTCTCTCTCCCTCTCTCGCAATCGCATGGCGGTGCACGTGTGTTCACACAGCGCGAATCGCGCGCGGTTCGCGGGTCAGTAACGTCGCGCGTATTTCCTCTTTCCTCTTTCCGCGTGCCTCCGAGACCCGCGCGCGCTTATTAACGTTATTCCCAATCCAACTATTCGCTTCCATTTGCACTGTTCGCTCGGCCGGTTCGATAACGCCCGCCGGTCGTGGCGGCGCGTGCACCTATCTGCATAGCTATACACACGCGTATCGCGGCGATCTCACTTCGCGGCGCGCGCGCGCTCCTATACTTACGTGCCTACACTCTAACCAGCCAACGACGTGAGCGAGGCCGCATAGTTACTGTATGCACCCAGAACGCCGTGCAAACGTAAACTTGGAAACGTGCGAGCCGTTGCACATACCATTCGCAAATACGCTTGATCGGAGATTTGCACCGTTGCCTGACCGAGTCGAGTCTGCCTTATCTCCTAACTCCGGGCAGCGCAGCGTCGGGCCAACTGTAAGTCGGTATATAATCAACCCATAAGAATGTGGGCGAATGCATCGTTGTCCAACTGAAAAAGAAAACTTGAGTGTAGATATGCGCCAGCCAATTACGTTTGCTGATTCCCGCGACGTACAGCGTAAGGGCGAACTACTTTTAACGTGGGCGCGCCTCTCGACAACTATTCGTTTTGTGTCGCGCGGAAGCACAGAGTGCAGATGCAGCGAGGTTTTGTGGGTGGAGCTTGCGCTGAATTCTTAGGCTGTCACCGAATGTAGAAAGGAAAAGCAGAAGAACGGCTTCTCCGTTTGCATTATTTTCTTTTAATCGTAATCACACCAAGTGTCATAATAAGGGACATTACGTGTGGGGTGGGCGTTCGATAAAAGCTAAAACATCGCAAGCTGCGAGGTCCCCTTGTCTTGCAGAAAGGAGTCAAGTGGTGTACCGCTATGCCACGTGCCTGACCAGCTGTTCACGAACAATTTGATCGGTGATACGATTGTTGAGAATCGGCAAGGAGTGATATTAGCGGAAGCAAAGCCGGTCGTAGTTGACTCTAATCACCTGATGTCAGCTATAGTATAGCGCCGTTGACCATGCTCTTCGTTACGTGTTCTGTTCGACGCCTAGAAGCCGCGATTAATGTGTGCCAACCAATCCGAATTTCAGTTCAACTAATCGCCCTCTGCTAGGTGCCGACTGAGTGGAAGAGAGAGAAAGAGAGAGAGGAGAGGGGAGAGAAGGAAAGACAGGGTGACTGAGCGGAAGCTTCCCGGAAGGATGAGCAGCTTGCAGTGGGCGAGCCCTTCTTTTTTCTCCGTGACTCTCTGAGGTATATAGCTCTCGTTGCTTATTGGCTGACACGAGCTCTGGCATTTCCGAACTGCGCGGAGTTAGCTGTAGAAGGAGCATACGATATGCGCCGCGCTGGCGCAGGTTAGTCCGGAAATGAGGTGGAGAACCGCATTGCTGGCTTCTATCGCCGATCCGCCACAAGGCCCAGAAAGAAATTAACCGCGGACCACCGCCACAGAGTATTTAGGCGTCAGCTATATCGTAGCACGATCTGTGACTTCGACGTTGTATAGGAAGTGAACGAAGCGTGTGGTTATGAGCAGGCGCACACACGTTATCGCCGTGCTGTGTTGATCCCCTGGAGCCCCCTTCGAGGTTATAACTGCGCCTGCGGCCATGCGCTGATATACCGCGCCAGAGTTCGATCACATTCTATTCTTTTTACGCAGCTTCATTCAGGAACGCCAATTAAACGCGGCCACGAAAAAAAAAAGCGTCGTCGAAATGCTGTCGTCTATACGATGCTCCCGCAGGCACTTCGTGCAGTCTCCCTTCGCCTTATTAGGCGAACTGGTTTACCGCTCCACAGCCCAGCAGGGGTCCTGTCCTGTATACAGCCTAGTTGTTAGTATAAGAGATGGAAATCTGTAACGTTTTCTTGATTTCAAGATGTAAATATTACCTACGTACGATATATACCACAATGCTTGCTTTCAAGTATAAACGTACGCGGAATGACATTCGGCATCTTTATTCTATGTGGGGGGGGGGGGGGGCGGAATGCGAAAACACTCGTATGGTTAGATATGTGTACACGTTAAAAAAACTCGGTGGGAGAGAGAGAGGGAGGAAAGGGCTCTTTAATTAATCCCGGAGAGGTTTTGCCTGACGACATGCCTAGCATGCTGTTCCAGGTGCGTATGATGAAAAATGAAACGATATGCACAGTGTACGTCACAAAGGTGCACAAAACACACCACTATGCCCGCAACAAACAAAGTACCTCATTGCGACAAGCGTAAAAGTGTTTTCGCCACGCGAGACGCAGAGGTAGCGTTAGTCCATGGGCCAAGTACGTAGCTGAAGGCATAGCAGTGCTTGATGAACCACGGGTAACGAAAGACCACTGCGTATTACATAGAAGGGAGGACAGTAAACCTATTGTGCGCTGCTGATCCTTCCTTAGCACGTCCATGCAGTTCAGTCGTAGATACTAAGACAGTGAAGGAGCCCCCTTCTCCTGTTTCTCTTTTCTGATTGGTTGACGCAACACGTAGTTCTCGCTTCACTGCACGAGATGGAGCGTATAGACTTCTGACAAGTCTTTAGGTTATTTCGTTTCGGCTGCTCGCTGTTATGGCACACACACACACACACACACACACACACACACACACACACACACACACACACACACACACACACACACACACACACACACACACACACACACACACACACACACACACACACACACACACACACACACACACACACACACACACACACACACACACACACACACACACACACACACACACACACACACACACACACACACACACACACACACACACACACACACACACACACACACACACACACACACACACACACACACACACACACACACACACACACACACACACACACACACACACACACACACACACACACACACACACACACACACACACACACACACACACACACACACACACACACACACACACACACACACACACACACACACACACACACACACACACACACACACACACACACACACACACACACACACACACACACACACACACACACACACACACACACACACACACACACACACACACACACACACACACACACACACACACACACACACACACACACACACACACACACACACACACACACACACACACACACACACACACACACACACACACACACACACACACACACACACACACACACACACACACACACACACACACACACACACACACACACACACACACACACACGCGCGCACACACGCACACACGCACACACACGCGCGCACACACACACGCGCGCACACACACACACGCACGCACGCACGCACACACGCACGCACACAGGCACACGCACACACGCACACAGGCACACGCACACACGCACACAAATGAAAAAGAAAAGCAGGCAGGATATGCACATGGTGGGCCGAGGTTGTTGCGAGGGCTTGCGTACAGGTGATAGATAACACAACCCATCCAGTTGATCACTGTTGTTTGCATACAACCGACCTGAGCTGCGCGCTCAAAATGTTTCTGGTTGGACCAGCCTATAGGGACAGTGCAGCCCGACTCGACGCTCGCTCATCCCGATCGGCTAGCGCTCGCACGAGCGCGACAGGCAGCTCTTGAACCGACAAGCCGAGTCGACCCGCTTTTGTCGGTCTCGCGTAAACGCCCCGATAGACGCCTCTGCCGCGCGCGCGCCCACACGTATCCAGCACAGAAAACCGCAGGCAGCCTCTGCGTCCCGGCTGCGGTCGTGACGTCAGCGGGTCGCTTCCTCGAACGAACGCCGTGCGCGTCTGTGTCGGCGGCCCCAATTTGCGACGATATTTACCCACTTGAACGTCTGTCCTGATCCAATTCAAAGGGCCGTGCTGCCTGCTGCCAAGCTCTCGCACGCCGCCGCACTTCTTCGTCCTACTCTTCCTCTGTGCTCTCACCACGCTCTTTTCTCTCTCGCTCCTCTCTTTCTCTCTCCTCTCTTTCTCTCTCTCTCTCTCTTCCCTGGAGCGTCTCTTGATGGTACGTATCGTCGCTGCTGCCTCCGGGCGTCGTGCGTTAACAAACACGTGTACAGTGCCAAGACAGCGGGCACAGAGGGAGTAGGGGCTGATGGGGGCGGGGGTAAGGGGGAAATGGTTACGAGGGTTATAGAGTGCATCACGTGGTCGGGTGTCAGTGGTGTGTACGCTCCGGATGTCGCCTGACGCGGAGATATAAGCCTTAGCGAACCGGTCGGGGTACGTACAAGGGATGCGCGCGAACCCCGACCGCGCGCGTGCACGGAAGGACACGCTCGACAGACGTATATGGCCTCTCCCGTAATGGCAAAAAAAAAGGAAAAAAAGAACGAGCAAGGGAAGGATGCAGCGGGCACACTGTTCCGCTGGTCAAAGTGTGTAGTAGTACCTGGCCGTGACCGTGATGAACGATGTGTCGGCGGCGACTGCAGTGTCTGCGTGCGTGTGTGCGCACCAATGTGAGAGCACTAGTGCGGATGTTCGCGTGGGTCCCGAGCGTACCGGACCGTATAGCCTGACGCGCAGACGGATCTCTCCGAGCCAGTTCACATGTGAATGGGTCCCTCTGTCGGTCCGTGTGTAAAGGACACCGTCCAAACCTGTATACTGGCCGCAAATGACCAGGAAAGAAAGAAAGAAAAACGAAAATACAGTCGGTGGGAAGTCAATCAACTCAAATATTTATTTATTTATTTATTTATTTATTTATTTATTTATTTATTTATTTATTTATTTATTTATTTATTTCATCTATAAAGACAGGCAAACAGATCAGTCCGCGAGGAGGAAGAAAATGAAAAAAGAAAGGGAGGGGGTCTACCTCGACCGCTTAAGTACGTTGGCACTGTCAATATCGAAAAGAGAAAGTGTTGAAAAGCTGAGAAATTGTCTGTACAACATGTAGGGCCGTTGTTTCAGAGCTATGTTGAACACGTAATTATGGCAAATAATCATAGACCCGCCGTGGTTGTTTAGTGGCTATATGGTGTCGGTCTGCTAAACACGAGGTCGCAGTATTGACTCCCGGCCACGGCGGCCGCATTTCGGTGTCGACGAAATGCGAACACACCCGTGCGCTTAGATTTAGGTGCAGGTTAACGAACCCCAAGTGGTCCCAATTTCTGGAGTCTTCCACTACGGCGTACCTCATAATCAGATTGTGGTTATGGAACGTAAAACCCCGTAATTTATTTATTTTAGATAATCATTAAAGAACTGATGAGCACTAATAAAGGGAAACATTGCATGTGGTTACAGAATAGCAAGACAACCCAAGAAATGCAAGAATACAGTGTAGTTTCATTGTTTATTGATATGTAATGTGCAGTTCTCGATAAGTGCACGTTTTTTTTTTTTATTGCCATAAAGGCTTGCCCTTAAGGCATAACACGTGAGCAAGCGAAAATTATTACGCTGGTAAACATGGAATCCGTCTGGACCGATTCTAAACAACGCGGTTATTGGCCCCGTGTGCAATGAATACAACGGAAGCCAGGCGCCGGAGAGTGGGGGAGGGGGGGTGGAGGATGCACGCCGTGAATACATCGGAAATACGGTTCACGTGCTTGCCGCATCTGCACCACGTCGGACACGCCGAGCTTGAGGTGCCTGGCTTCAAGGCGAATTGCATCGTGAGCCGTGGCTCCACTTTCTCCACTTTCTCCACAACTTGAACTGGTGGACTGGGCGGAAAAGGCCAAGCAGGCCCAGGGCCTTACTTGAGCCCAAACACTCAGCCACGTCCCTCTTGACCCTTCCCCCTTTCAATAAAGTTTATCACCCCCACCACCACCTGCGTGATGCTCTCACTTTAAAGAGCCGGTGATCGTGGTCCCCTCGTAGACAAACTGACGCCCTGCAGCCACACTTATAACCGCATACGCAACCAGCGCGAATGGGACGGAGGAGTGAAAAAAAGACTTCAACGCGTGTTGAAAACGCGCGTGGTGGGACGTATTTGGTCTGTGCCGACAATATGCGACAGTGAAGTCTCGTGACGTATACGTTTTCCATATTTGGGCCCCATCGTTTCTGTTAGCAGCCGCGAAAGCCACGACGACGGCGATAAGAGAGAGAGAGAGAGATTAACCAGATATAAAAGATCCGGTTTGTTACCCTACGCTCGGGAGAGAGTGGCGGGGGAGGTAAAGTGATGGCAAAGTAGCGATAAAGAAAGAAAGGAGCATAGACATGCAATCACAGTCGGCCACTGTCACCGCATACCGTCACCGCACAGCACAGTATCACTTGCAGCACTACGAACATCTGTTCAGGCTACAGCCGCTTGCCCAATTCCGTTGCCCTTAAAAACTGCGACAGTGCCCTCGTCGCCCTCCGCTGCGCTGGCTTGTGGTGTCGGCATTCAAAAATAAGTTCCTCTGTTAGGGGTATTTGGTGAAAGCGCGCTATCGTGATTGCGAGCTATTGTCTCTGTGAATTGTAGCGAAGACGACGGCGACGAGAGAGAGAGGGGGGGGGGGAAGGGGAAAGGCAGGGAGATTAACCTGCCCTACACTGGGGAGAGAGCGAAGGGGGAGGTAAAGTGGTAACAAAGTAGAGATAAGGAAAGGAAGGAGCGTAGACACACAATCACAATCGGCCACTGGCACCGAATACTGTCATCGCACAGCACAAGAAGACAAGACGGCGACAAGAAGTTTTAAGCAGGTATATAGTCTACATACATGAGAGAGAAAAGCTTAGGCAGGACAGAAAAAACTCTCTGTCGGTACTCGAGGTGCAAGCTTATTCTGTAAAGAAAGGGCACTAGCATACACAGGAGCGTAGATCGAGTTCGTGACAATAGTAAACTTGCTCAGTAGAGCGAGGCGTGTTATTCCACGGGAAACCAAGAATACAACTCGCCGTGCGTGCTGGATAGTGCAAACGGGGCAACTAGAGCAGGCACTTGTGCCCATGGGCCAGTCTGTTCGACTTGCCTTTTGTATTAGTTGTGTTGCCAGTATGCATCGCTTCGGAAGGCCCACACTTAAACAGATCGCGGAGCGAGTGTTGGCAGAAACACGTCGTGTCTGCCCGCGTATTGCTGCAACAGAAGAAAATGACCTTATTCGAAGATCGAAATGATAATAACATGCCCGGAAACGCCTTCGAGGACCGCATGTGCACCTTGCCAAACGTGTAGGGCTGTAGGACATCCTATCCCATGCCGAAAGACTTGGTGAGCATTGTGGTGTGCGGCCCGTCATTTGTTTGAGTGGCTTTATGCACTGGAGAGTATAGGGCCGCTTAAAGGATGGGCCGCGTATGCACGAACCACATATGAATAAGCTGCCCGCGGAAGTAGACTATACTTACAGTCTGAGCTGCTTATAGGCGTTGAAATGTTGACCGATAGCTTCCTGGTTGTACGCATTATCTTATGATTTTGAATAATAGTGTACTGCTTTGAACTTTATCTGCGCACTCACCGAAAAAAAGAGAACTGTAAATACGAGGCACGGAACACCAAAACGTGTCGCTCAGACGGAGTTAACGGCTAGAACCGTTTTGACGAATAAGCTTGGCTTCAACGCCGTCACAAGCCAAGCAACAAAACTGCGTGTATACCGCTACCTCTGGACGACCTCGCAAAAGAGGCGTGTATGTTCGTTGTCGTGGTCGCAGTTGTTATTTCTTTATTCCTAGCTTGCAGCGGCGCAGCCGAGCCGTTGTTCCACGCATATCCCGTACAGCGAAAGTCAACGGCACCAGCTGACGGCAAACCTGCACGCAGCCTTGGCAGCTTGTATACTCGCACTGCAGCCGCATAACCAACGCACACACGCCTGCGCGCCATGTCGACGTCCTTAAAGGCGTGTTGTTTGTTGCACCGCCGACGCCCATGCACACACGTACGGGCCAGGAAACGTGCGTTTACAGACAGTGCCGTGCCCGAGCACGCTCGAAAAAGACAAAAAGGAAAAGAAAAGAGAGGGGGTTGGGGGGGGGGGCACTACCTCCGGCGGCAGATTAGAGACGCCTGGAGTTTCGTATGAACCTACACGTATGTACGTACCCGCCCTGCACGGCCGGACGGCAGATCAACGTCCGCGCGCTGCGCCCTATAGACCGCCGTCGGTGCCGGGTTCATTCGCTCTCGCCTTCGCGTGTGGCGTAATCGGGGACCTCGCACGTGCGTACGTATAATACGTACGTACGTATAATACGGAGGGGTCCAGCGCTGCGCATTCACGTTCCCGAGGTTAGCGCTTGGCACCGGCCTACGTATACGTATATGCGGCGAGAAAAGCGCCGGCCTGCACTAAGTGGCGCGCCGTCATGAAGGAGACAGCCGCCTGCCCCCTCCTCCTCCTTAGGGGGGCCGCGACGCCCGTAAAGTTCGACCCGTGGGAAACAATGGGCGCGGGGGTCTCGCCCTGCCCCCCCCCCCCCCCCCTCGCTCTGGCCGGGGTAATAACAATGCATGACCCGGTATACAACCGATCGAGCGGGCGCCCGGGATCTTGTTGCGGTCGGCCCACGCTCTGACGGACGCCGGCAAGCCACCGTGGACGTGGAGGCTCTGAGTCGCTGCCGTTGCCGCTGCTGTTATTGCTGCTCCGCCTGCATGCAGTCGGGACGCTGTATACGGGGAGGTTAGCCAGCGCCGCCCGCTGGGAAGAACTCCAACCGAAGATTGTAATCAGCCCCTGTTAGACATTCGGAGCGAATTGGAGCTGTCAGCTAGGTGGTCCGCCGAAATGAGGGTGCGATACGTGGGCCCATAGCCGGGGACGTGGGTGGATCGCTTCCTCGTTTCGTCCATCATCTTTTTTTGTGTGTTCTTTCTTGTTTGTTGGTTTCTTTGTTCCCACGGCCTAATCGACTGGATCAATCTGTCCGAAGCAATCAAGGTGCAGTGGCAGGCGAGGTGGGCGTGTACACCGCATGGTGCATGCTAGTTAGGCTTAAGGGGAACTTCGAATGGACGTGTCTTGAGATGCAGTATCGCAAGGAACGTAAAATAGAAATTAATGGGATTAGAGGGAACACAACCGGCGATACAGCCGGCTGCGTTGCTACCTACATTTTTTTTTTAATCAGAAAAGCAGCCTATGGTTTTATTTATGCACCAGCGCACTGTTATGCGACGATACTGGATCACTCAGCGGTATTCACCTGTACTTTAATGCTTACGCATTCACAACTCACAAGAAGTGCTTATGTGCATGTGCTCCGATTCTTTTCACAACCTGACTGAAATTTTTAACTTTCGGAACGTTTTAGCTCTCGTACTCACATTTTCTTTTATTTTCAGCTGGATCTGCGGATGGCTCCGGAGGGGCGGCACAAAATATATATTAACCTCAACAGACCGTTAATACATTGCGGGCCGCTTCTACGCCTACATAAACAACTGCGTCTTGTTTTCCGCGTTTTTTTTTTTCGTTCTGCCACGAAAAGAAAATAATTTAATGGTTCAGACATAGGTAATTTATATTGCAAGAAACACACACACACACACACACACACACACACACACACACACACACACATATATATATATATATATATATATATATATATATGATTGGGGCAATGACATGGGGTGGGGTTATTTCTTCTTCCATTCACTTTTTTTTCTTAAATAAAGATTTCCTTTCGCCTTCTCCCCCCAAATCTTACGCACCGACCTGCCATCCATTGCCCGCGAGATCATTATTGCTGAAAACTTGTTCAGCGTGAAAAAGGAAGAGAGACAAAAAAAAAATTAAACACGGCATCTTTTCTGTAAGATTGAGGACACCCGATGAGATCATAGATACAAACAACGTAAATACGAAACACGAGTACAACTGATGATATCCCAGCTGCAGGTTTTGAAGTCTGGATGTCGTTCGGTCGAGCATCTTATACGCACTCCATACGCCCTCTGAGCACCGGAGCGCTTTGGTTGCGCTCGCTCATTCCAATAGCGAAACTCCGCGCGAGCAAACGAAACAACGTTGGAGCCAAGCGCAATCACGTTTACGATTGAGAACCTCTGGCGTCGTTAAAGGACGACCCCTCTTCGCGCTGTTCCTCAAATGTTAACGGGAGCGGTTCATAACTGCGAGAGTCGGCATATATAAGACGGTCATTACGGTTTAAGCGTGCATCGTCATTTCTGCGGTTACATTGCGAGCACCCAGAGCACACTTCTTCCGGGGTTAATAGCGGCGATGTTTCGCTAACGGGTGGGCGTCTCAGCGGCGGACCGGGCCGTTTGCGCAGGAGCCTCGTAAAAGACACCCCCTCGTGGTAGATTAAGGACAACGCGCTTGCGTTTACTCATGAAGAACAGCGCTTGCTCCATCTATGCAGACGCAATTCGCTATGTCCTCACCACACGCGCAGCTGTGCATGCGCTTGCCGTCAGACGGGTAATATGCACGTTGTCGTTTCAAAATTCGTCCCCCGTAATACGGGGGCTGCTTCCTATACTGTCGACATCGCGCCCGTCCTTTTCGTCGCTGTATCGCAGGCACCTATAAATTACGCGTGATCGCCGCAAAACTATAGGGTTGGTAATGTCGATTAACGACTAATCGATTATAATCGGTTAAAGGTACCTAGATTAATGTCCATCGATGTCGATCTTTCATTTAGGCGACTTAATCGATTAGGCATGTTCGTTTAATCGTTTTCGAGAGCTTGATAGGAGTGGCGCGACAATTTTGAAATCGTATTAGAATGGCGGTGCGGGAACAGTGACTGTGCGGCTGTGGTTGAGCGACTGTCGCCTGTTATTCCCAATCCCGATTGATGCCCAGCCGAGCGCCTGCAATTTCTAAATGTTGCACTTTCCTGCATATCTTAGTTGGACTTCACCTTTCACTTTTGCAATGTTTATTATATCTTGTTTAAGTGTATTCTAGAGGTATTCACTAGTGCCATGTATCTTGTTTAATACTGCTCTAGGTGCTATATTATAAAATATATTGTTTATCTATTCAAAGGCCACTAGCGGTAACTCTATTTAGTCTTCAGCAAACTAGATTATTCTTTATCAGACTTTATACACTCATATTTCTAACTTGGTTACACCTCTCAAACGTCAAAATAGGGTCCTACAAAAGTAGATAACTGTGTTTCAACCTTTACGTGCCCGACCAAAATTTCGATTAATCAATTAATCGATAACCCTGCATCGAAAGCGATTAATCGATGAAAGCCTAAAATGATGAATGATGAATCGTTAATCGAATAAAATAAATTAATCGACCATCCCCACGCAAAACCTTGCAGCGCGACGGTATAGGCTGTAGCGCTTCTTCTCCGCGACGAATTTTTTAGTGGTTAACATGTAACCGTGGTATCATCGGCAATGAACGTGCCAATCAAGCTGGTCGTTCAGCTCGTGTAGAAGACAACCGCCTATCGATCCCGTTGTCTAAAACAGATGCCGCAAGGATTCTCCACCTACTTGCCCGCCACTGCACTACGTCAAAGTGGAATGAACCACATTTTATGCACGCCCGTTTATACACCCTGGATCCAAGCTTAAGCCTCCGACTTCCACCAAGACTTCCCCGAAGAGACGCGACTCGTTTGTGTAGGCTATGGTTGGGCGTCGCGTTTGCCAATGCCTATACGCGTTCCGCATAGGATGGCCGACACCGCAGCAAGTATAGATTGCGGCGCCGCGGAAACAATTCGGCAGGTTCTTTGTCAGTGGCCGCAGTACAGCGTGCAGAGACAATCGCTTTCCGTCGTGCTGGACCAGTTGAACGACCAACCTCTGTCGAAAGAAGGAATGTTGAAACATCGACGAGACTTAACATCGCATCAGAAGGCCGTGCAAGCATTACTGCGCTTTTCGAGATCGACCGGCTTGTGTGAACGCCTTCTGTGTTACCTGTTCCCGTTTCTTTTCTCTCTCACTCACTCCTAGCCCCCTTTCCAACCCTTATATCCCCCATCGCTGTGCAGGGTAGGAAACCGGTAAGTCGCCTCTGGTTAGCCTCCCTGCATTTCCTCTCGCTCTCCCTGTCTCTCTCTTGATAACATTGTGCAATCATGTTCCACTGTACTATCAGTAGCCTTTGTTTTGTTACCGTTTTATCTGATACTAATTTTTTTTCTGTTCTGTAGAAACTGTTACCTCCACCCCCTTTCTCCTTTCCCCCTTTCCCCCCTCTCACCTTACTTACTCAATGTCCTTCAATGGACCTGTAAAGTATTGTAAATAAATAAATAAATAAATAAATAAATAAATAAATAAATAACCAATGTATCCACATTTCGCCCTCTAGTAACTTCTGTAGCTAACTCTGACCCTAGCGACCATCTGTGACTTTTAATGCAATTTCTGTAAGACTGCACGCGTCAGCGAACTCGCCGCAATTTCCTTCTTTCCTTCCCTCCTCTCTCTCCCTGTGATCTTTGCTTTCCCCTTTCCCATTCCCCCGGTGTAGGGTAGCCAACCGGACGTTATTCTGGTTAACCTCCCTGCCTTCTGCTTTTCTCTTCCCTCCCTCCTCCTCCTCCTGACCCTAGCTGTATCCCCTGCACCGCACCCACGCAACCATGGGCGCGCTCACTTTTACTAGGCCTCGCCTGGCCCTGCGCACCAGTGCAAACCCACTTCCAGTGTATAGACTATGCGTATAATGCGCACTGCCCGTTCTTGCTCCCCCCCACCCCCTCCCGCCACTCCGCGCAGCCTCCACAAAGCCTCGGCACCTGTCTGCGCTCGCTGCGGCGTATTCGTCGTCTCCTTTGTCTTTGCGGCCGGCTGCACGTTCGCACTCTCTCGACTCGTTAGTAATCTGGGCCAGCGTGTATCGCCCTCGCGCACGCTGGCGGGCGAGCGGGCGCGACGTTGTCGTCGTCCAAATTGAATTGGCCGGCCGGGCAGCCGCGGCGGCGGTTGTAGTGTAGTAGCAGTATACGTAGCACATACGAGGGGCCGTGCGATTGCGCGGCCTCCCTCCCTGTCTGCGATAAACGTCGCGCCCGGCGGCAGTTGCGTGCAGCACGGTCTAATAACGGTTGCGGTCGCGCAGCCGCCTAACATTGCCACGGCGAGAAGAAGAAAAAAGAAAAGGAAGAGAAACAAAAATGGTTCGGACTCGTCTAAACCGAAAGTACGCGGATCTTTTTTTCAGCGCGAAGTCTACGGAAATTCTACAAACTGGCTCTGTGATTTTGGTTTAATTACACCTTTCATCAACTGTTGCCTCAAATAATTTCTGGAAATAACGCGATCCGAGGTATCCAAACAACGTGAGCCAAAGAAATTGACTTTTATTCTATATCCGTAAACGTTAATACTATAAGGACAACCTTAAGGAGGCAGGATATATGGCAAGTGTAATAATCGAAGCCAGTGGATAAATTGTAAACTGCCAGAAATATGTTTTGCATAGTGGTGGTACCGTCGAAGATAGAGGTTACATTTCGATTGAATGATTCTTGGTTGAACCTTCCAAAGTCATACCAGAGTCCTTCAATACTTTTTTTTTTTTTTGCATAGAGAGCACCCTGTACTGTACACTGAGGCTATGAGAGACACAGTCCCGGGGACTACGGATTAATTTTCGGCCCCGTGGAGGGGGATGGGGCAAATTAAAAGTGCACGAGCGCTTTTGCCACCCGCCCTCATCGGACTGCGGCGGTCGCGGCCGGTACCCGAACCCTCGACCTCGTGCTGTACAGCAGAACGCCAGAGCTGCAGTGAGACCGCGGCGGGTCACCGCGACCGTAAGGTTCGTCAATATGCTGAGCATACACAACATAAGTATGTAGGCAAATAAAAAAAAAAGAAAGAAGAAAAATGCAAGATAATGTACATATCAAACTCGACGTGTCAGCTTAACGGTGGGTGAATCACAGCTCCGGACAACGCATAGCATAGGCGTTGTTCTAGAGCGATCACTCGACGACACATTGTGGCGTGAGAGTGCTATGTAGATCCTTGGTGAAGCCGATCTGCGCTGAATTTTTCGAGCGTGAATCGTGCGTGACTGTAGCCGGCTGCGAGCCAAGTGTGCTTGAGAGCGATGAATAAAGCAACGCGCTCGGCCTGTGTTAAGTCTTGCTCGACCTGGGCTGGCACCCTCGAGAATAAAATAAATCATAAATAATAATAATAATAATCCTATTCACAAATATGGATATATGCCTAATTGACCGGCCCGCTTAAGCAGAGCTGTTTTCGAGCGTGCCTGAGTACTCGACGCGATAGTGCGCGACTGACGCACTATAACTACAAGCGGGACGCTTTCCCCCCCGAGCCTCGTCTGAATCGACGATGTGCATGGCGCCGCGCGTATAGGGGACGTCGGTGTTCAGCCTGTAGCACACACGCGGCATCTCCTGCTCTCGTGCACATGTGCCGGCCTTTCGGGCAAAAGCGACTGCACGCAATTCCCGCGGGGCGTATCTCGCGCTTGTCTCTCATTATCTGGGCCAGGCACACGACGCAGGTCGACCGCCGCCGTCTCGTGCATCGGTTGGAGAGCGCAGCGGGGAGGGAATGAAGGCGGCGCTCTGCCACTGCTGCCACTCGTCTGTGCCTCGAGCAGGCTAAATGGGACGTGGGGGGCAGCGGGCCCGAACGTTCGGCCCGCAGAGACAGAAAAACGCGCGTCGTCGTTGTTGGCGGTGGTGACGACGACGACGACGACGATGATGATGATGATGATGATGATGATGATGATGATGATGATGATGATGATGATGGCACGTTTCTCGTGCTCCGAATCACCCCCTCAACAACAACCCCGCTACGGCTGTCAGTGTTTTCTAGGTATACTTTGTGGCGCAAAATACATTTCTAGAAAAGGGACAGAAGAAAGGGAGACAGACTGTCTCCCTTTCATCTGTCCCTTTTCCAGAAATGTATTTTGCGCCACAAAGTATACCTAGGAAATCTAAGCACCAACTTGCCCAAGAAGAAGTCCTTTTGGGACTGTCAGTGTGTTCGAATGGTAAATTACTACTCCCGCCCTACCCCCACCACCACCCGCACAGGCACACACAGATTTACAGCGAAACTGCGTAGGGAAGTTGCACAGCGGTTGTTCACGTGGCAGCGACCTGTGGCCTTTTGCTACAGCAACGACCTGCGGTCGGCATCGAGAGTCAACCAGACAGCAGCCGGTCACCGTGCTTGCGTCACAACGCCCGAAGAGGTCGTATATAGAGCTGTGCACGGGCTCGGGCCATTTGGAGATTCTCTTGCTCGGGTTTGGACCGGGCCCGGGCCCAGGCTAGGCCCGGGTCAGGGAAGCCACGTACCCAAAACTTGCTCTTCTTGCTAAGAGGCTATTAGCCATTCCGGCCACCAGTTCAAGCAGTGAACGACACTTCAGCGCTGCCGGATTCATAATGCAGGAGCGCCGCACATGCCTTAACCCTTCATCAATGGACCACTTGTTGTTTTTGCACAATAGCTTAGAATAACTATTCTGTGCGCGCGCTGCATCTGTATATATTCACGATTTTGTCATATGGAATGCAAGGGTTCAACATTATAAGGCCATTTAAATAAACCGATTTTCCCGATGTTGTTTCTTTTTGTGTCGGCGTCGCCTTATTGCAGGTCGGGCCGGGCCCGGACCGGGCCTTAACCCGGCCTAAGGCCGAGCCGGGCCGGGCCGGGCGAACTCAGGTTTCTTTAGCGTCGGGCCGGACCGGGCCGCCTGTGGTAGTGTAGGGCCCGGGCCGGGCGCGGGCTCAGAATCGCAGCCCGTGCACAGCTCTAGTCGTATATACCGCGAGGCCGTTGGGACGCGTATAGCCGGGCGCCGGTGTTATGTTGATGCGGTGCAGCGTACAGGTACAACCGTCGGATGCAACGGAGAATACAGAGGTACTAAGCTCAGATATAGCGAAACGTTTGAAAAAAGGCTCGCGTAGGTTTAAGGGTATTGGAAAAACAGGTCACAGGACTTCCCATTTGTGTGAGATCTCGCTTGAACAGATTTGCTGACTGACGTATGAGTTGCTCGGATTTGTAATGCGTCAGAAAAGGTGTTCTTTTTTATTTATTTATTATTTTGTTGTTGTTGTTGTTGCTTTCTCATTGGCGAGTTATGAGACATAAATCGACCGGGGTTGTTGGAGAAGTATGGGAGAGGCCTTTGCCCTGCAGTGGGCGTAACGAGGCTGATGATGATGAGATATAAAAAAAAAATGGGGCTTGTGCTGCCCTGTATGCACGTCCGCACAGGCTGTGACTTTCCTCCTCTCGTTGATCTGCATATACGAATACAGGTTACAAGGCATGCATCGGCGGGAAGCGACTCGCTTACTGTTTGGCTGGTTCTCTATATGATGGTTGCGAGTTTTTGCAGAAACGTACACACACGACATGTGGCCTTATCGACCACAGATCATCTTTAATATAGCGTGCAGCGAGATGATGGTGAAAAGGAGTGTAGAATTGCACAAGGTTTGGCAAAAAAAAAGAAACGGGGAAACGAGAGGCATTGCAGGAAGGTTCGGCGGAATTTATGGACACAGAATAAGATTTGTAAAATGTTGCATATCGTTGGGAGGCTTCATTACGCGATCTGCTGTGACAGCAGTGGGTCCAAAAGTGGATGCAATAACGAATTCTTGGTGGCTTGGGTCTGTGCTTACGTACGGATAAAGTGAAGGAATCTGAGCAGCTTCGGACAAGAAATTTTCTTTCTTTTTGTAGACAAACTCAGAATAAAAAACAGACATCTAGGCCGCCTATCTGAGTGTAGTGAAAAAATACATATACCAAACTGTTCGAATTACTTCAGGCAGATTTGTGCTTACACTCACTTACTAACATTAAATTGACCTCAGATATCTCAACCGCTCCTCGAACTTCAGCTTCTGTATACTGATATCAATATCCCCGAACACATTCATCTTGCGTCGATCAAACTAGTTCGTTGTGCTTAAGTTACGGTTTCGCGTAAAAAGCAAAAACCGCTGGCTTTAGGATTCACTTTATTCTAAGACTCTATTCTACAAGCACTGGATCGCTGGCCTTCTATTCGGTGATTATGCATCCGCATCCACATTATCTTTCTTACTCTCCCATGGGCATCCGTCAACGATTACGATCTAATGATCTGCTGTTATTGCCTATAAACTCACTAATGTTATATAGACGTTACTACGGTACCTTTCTGTTCTGCCTTAGATATACTTAGTGCGTTTATGCTAGTTTTCTCGTGATGTACGCAGTGGTAATGTGCATTTCTTTCTCATCACTTTATGAGTCTATGTAAATAGCGCTGTTTTGTTAACGCCAGTCAATTTTAATACGTTTGAGTCATATTATAATATGTTCACTAATATACGCTTTCTTTCCCTGAACACTAACTGTCGTGCTGTCATGAAGGATCTTCAGGCACTTTCAAGCTGTTTGCAACACCTTTTTGCCTGAAGCCTCCCCCCCCCCCCCCCAAACGTTGTTAAAAATGGTAGTTTTTAATGTCATCATCAAGTTTGTAATGTCAACATCCTTACGACATCCTTACGCTGCTTAAAGGCAAAATAATGTTCGCTTTATTTAAAATACAGTATTCGCGCGGGAGTGTGCCCGCGCAGTGCTCTTTCTCTCCCACCTTCTCCTGGCTCTTGCCCTTACCCCCGGTGTGGGGTAGCAAACCGGACGCACGTTTGGTTGACCTCCCTGTCTTCCATTTGCTCTCTCTCTCTCGCTGTAGGCTGGCAAGTCCCTTCGGCGCACTTATGCGTGAACTTGCAGTTACGTAGCGGCTTGACGAAGACAAGAAACCTCGTAGTAAGGCTGTCATTGCGTCGGTAAGAAAAGAGGAATAGAAAAAAAAATAACCCCAGGAGTATTGTCGTACCCATTGTCTCCGCATGAATACGTCGCTGTTTGTCCCACGCTCGCTGTTGTCGCTAAGGGGTAACCCCCGCGAGGCTCAGCCCGTGTGGTGCGCAAGGCTAAGCCACCGTTAAGGCTTAATGACCTCAAGTCAAAGCGAGCGAGCGAGCGAGCGAGCAAGCGAGAGAGAGAGAGAGAGAGAGAGAGAGAGAGAGAGAGAGAGAGAGAGAGAGAGGCTGTTGTCTGCCTAAGTGCGGCCTGCGTCTTTTGTAGAGAGAGAGAGAGAGAGAGAGAGAGAGAGAGAGGCTGTTGTCTGCCTAAGTGCGGCCTGCGTCTTTTCTAGAGAGAGAGAGAGAGAGGCTGTTGTCTGCTTAAGTGCGGCGTGCGTCTTTTGTTGCGCCTGCGCACATTCTGCGATTCGCCTATCCTCTGTTAAAAATCTTTCTTTAGATACGGTTTGTGTTGCGCACGAGCAAGATGCAGGCATCTGTCAAGCAGAAAACGAAAAATAAGAACCGTCACTGTCTGTGGTCAATCCCCTGTGCGGTGACACGCACTCACAGTCATAAGTGTGCGGCCCTTGCAGAAAGGTATTTGTTGGGCTTACTTAGCCTGGTGACTGATGCACCGGAATATAATCGGGCAACTGACAGAAAAAAAAAACATTCCAGAAGCATCACCTGCACCTGCATTTGTAGCTAGGATTCTGGGTTGAGTTCGCAAAATTAGAGCTTGTTCGGCTATATTGTCATGTGGTAGTGACGGTTGAGGACATATCAACAAAACTATGAATGGCGAAGCGAACTTTAATGTGCGAACCTGTGCCCAGAAAAAACGGGCTACACTCAACGCTCGACGAAAGCGGGGAACACTGTCGGCGATCGTCGAAAATCTGATCAGCTGGTCAAGCGCGTCGGCTTTTATACGTCAGTCGTCGAATGTTCCAGACTGATCACCGAGACCTGCGTGTCTTCCACGAAGTTCTACACTATTCTCGCCGCGCATACATGCAATCAGATTGCACAAGGTTCAGTGACAGGCATCGGATGGAACCATCGATGACATTCCAGAAACTTCCGATACATGCAGGCGCGTCCTGCGCTGTGCGATAACATTTGTTAGGCGGTGAAACGTGGTCGCCCGATAAAGATCAACAAGTACACGTGTCAATATATTTGTAGCTCAGTAACAGTTTAAGAACAGGGTTATGCTGGCAAAAATAAAATGAAATAAAATAAAAGTTATAGTATGTCCTGCGAGGTGAGCTGTTGCATTTTTGAAAAACCCAGATCTGTATTTTGGCTGGTGTTACTACGTCAACATATATCTGAAAGCGGTATGGCGTTGTGCGTGCGTCTTACACCTGACTCCATAAACATTGGAGTACGGTAGCTAGCTGGGCGAGTCGGTACATTTGCATAATCATTGCACACAGCGCGCGCTAAAGAACACGGACGAAGAATAGAGACGAAACATTCGGGTTTCGTCTCTATATCCTTTGTCCGTATTCTTTAGTTCGCGCCGTGTGTAATAATTATCCATAAATATTGCTTTAATTGTTCGCGCGTGCCATTGCTATAGCCACCTCAAATCGACGGGGACAACCGTGAATCCAGGTTGAAGACGTGAGTTTTCGGAACGAGAATTGGAGTTAAAGTGAAATTTGAATAGCAAGCAATTTAATGAAGACTGCATTTAACTTCTCGCAGCCACTTCCTGTGTAGGACTGAAAGCTCGTGCCCCCAAAAGGAGCTATAAAAATTCTGAACGCGGCCTGGTTTTAGTTGTTTCTGTGCCGCTCGAAATTGCGCCGTGCTGTGTCGTGTTTCGTCCTCGACCTGAAAAAAAGAACAGGTCGTAATGGGTCATCTACACTGCGCATAATTTTATCTAGTGTACTACACCTACGCTACACATGCTGTGGTTCGTATGACGCTATGTGATCTCAATTAATTTTTCCCATGTCACCTGTAATCTGTCTTACCCACCTTTCGTTGCCATGTTGCTTGCACACCTGTGAACCGAATTCGGCATTACATTGTAGTGCAATACACGGTATTGTGTAGAGCAATGGCGGACGTACGTGCCTTTCAGGCCGATCTTTGCTCCCTCTTTAATGACGCTTCTCTTTGTCGAGGACGTCGTCCACATAGTGCGCTTGCAATGTATCATAAACCGCTTCTCCCTCACAGTAACAAACAAAGAGAGAGAGAGAGTGAAAGCAAAAGGCAGGAGGTGTCAGCCAGCTAGTTTATAGTTTTCAGCCCTTTACTTTCCTGGAGGTATGCAGTACTAACATTAAATAAAAAGAAAAAAAATCAATGCTGTTGTGTTTAACTTTGCACGCCTTAAATTGAAAATTTATTTCACGAGTTACGAGTGATGTAAGACTGCATGCGCATCACACCGCAACCCTGAACATGATTGGCGGCACATTTCACAGAACAAATGTCTCAGCAGTAAACTGAAAGAGTGCGTTTAGTAGTTAAACCCCCATATTCAGAAATGCCTCTTGACTATGTGCCTCTTGACTATGCCTCTTGACTATGCCTCCTGATATGACTGCCTCTTGACTATGAATATGTCCATGCTTGACTTGATATAAATGACGCCTGGTGTGAACGCGCCCAAGACGCTAATTGCGTTTCCTTAGGTGCGTTCCCGATATGCGTCATATAAATCAAGTCAGGCGTGGGCTTCAAGTTAAGATGCATTCCCGAATAGAGGGGAAAGAGTCCATCTGAGTTATTCGAAAGGAATGTTCAGTTCAGGGGTGGCTTGCACGAACATTTAATAACGAAAATAATGACGAATTTAAGACCGCGCTCTTGTGCGGACAAGGCGTTGTCTATGGAGCGTTCAAGAACGCGTTCCTAAATTCGTTATTATTTTCGTTATTACATGTTCGGGCAAGCCGCCCCAGGTATCCGTCTTAGCCTAAATGCGATTTATTGTGGCTCATTTGTCGATCCTGCAGTCATCTCCATCATCCTGGCTAGCGAAAATAAGCATTCATTTATAAACACCAAAGGGCATTGAACCTCGACCATATTGCTTCTTCCGGTTCAGTGACTTGTAGTTCAATGCCATTCCAGGACTACAGAAGCAACAACAGCAACAGCAGCAGCCACGAAAACAAGTGCTTCCTAAAAATATACAAGCGCCGCCGTCAACACGGTTCGGCTTCTTTTATTGGGAGCCTGATGCAAACAGTGCTGACGTATCCAATTTCATCGTCGAAGCGACGTGCGGGGGGGGGGGGGGGGGGGGGGGTAGAGCACCAAGAGAGGTATTAAAAGCGGGCGGAATGCAGGAAGTTCATTAAGCCCGTCACCGGAGCAACGAATATCCATAGCTTGTCAAGTGATGCCTTGGTGTAAACAAGTGAAGCTGCCTGCATACGCTGCTCACTTACGGTGCAACAATCTTCGCGCCCCCATGAGACTGATCAGCGAAATATTTACGTGTATTACAGCTTCCAGGTGATTTTTCTTTTCCCCTATTGAGAAAGCCCGTGGTTCTGCGTCTCACAGTAAGCTCATGGCGCGTGAGCGCGTTGAAGTGTTTCGCATGCGTTGGTGATAGGGATAAATGCATGGCATGTCATGCATGCCGCTCGCGTCATTCATGTCATGACATCCATGCCCTGTCGCACCACGTCAATCAAGTCATGTCATACATGCGCGTTAGGGCCCGGATATTCTAATATAATAATCAGTTAAAGAAACAACCCCAACGGCACCTCGGTGGTGAAAGCGACATGCGATGACAGTCGTGTCATGTCATGCCATTGACATGCATGTCCTGATATCTATCCACTTAAAGAAACCACCACCGCAACAACATTCCGACCGCGATCGAGCGATCGATCAACAGATAGATTCATTTATTGGTTTATGGATTGATGGATTTATTGATGAAAAGATTGATAAACTGATTCTTTCATTGAGTTTATAGTGAAAAAGCAGCGCTATAGGGCTGCGAAAGACGCGGCAGTGGAGGGATGAGTGTCGATTTTGACAGCTGGGTCTCTCTCTCTCTCTCTCTCTGTCCCTGTCCCTTCCCCCAGGGTAGGTTAGCGAACCGGACTTTTCACTGGTTAACATCCCTGCCTTCCTCATATGCCTCTCTCTCCCCTCCCTCCCCAGCGTCGGGTAACGAGAAGGGCATAGACAGCCGCTGATGTCTTTGATGAGCCGAGCGAGGAGGTTCACCTGCGCTGTCGTTGCCGATAATTCCGCTGTGGCTCGGCAACCACTGAAATACAACGTCGCGTCCTTTCTCGAGCGCGTGGTGATGGGCGCGCTTTATTTCGTACGCTATAGCTGCTCGGGCACCCCAAGACGTGGGGCAAGCACAAGATGGGGTTATATATGCTGTTTATGACGCCGACGGACCACATTCTGCAAGACACGACGCCGCGCAATCGCAACCAGTGGAGACGTCCGGTGATAAGATGTCGCAACCGTCGTCGTAATCAAAACGTGTGATGTGGTCCGGCCAACAGCCGAGTGTCGCAACCCTGAGCTCCTCGCTGAGAACACCGAATCCGAAGCGGCCATTTCACTTATTGCCATTTTTTTTTCTTTGTCACGCAAGACAGCGAATGACACCACTGACGTGCCACGATAACGTGTCATTACCGGTGCGCTATCAACTGCACCGATGGTTTGGTCATTCAACACCATGACGTCACGCGTACTTAATCACTCGTAGTGTGTGTGTGTGTGTGGGGGGGGGGGGGGGGGGGTTGTCCAGTTTTGGCGGACTCTTGGCAGGCTGCCGTTTTTTTTTCTGCTTTCCCACCCTCAAGATTTAGGTCAGTTTCGGCGTTCAATCAGCATGCGGTGGTCTTAGCTTATCTCTGCGTTAAATAACCGCGACACTGCCTCATAGCTATATATACGTGTGTGTTTAGTACGGTGGGCGCGACAACCGAAAGTCACTACCGGAAGTCTATCCGACGTCTTCGCAGCGTCGTGAAGGAAAAAAATGAAAGGGTTTCATATAGGAAGCTCGGCGCCGCGATTGAGACTCAGCGATGCGCGAGCTGTGGCGAAAATTAGAAGCCGCGCGGTGGGGATTATGCACGATCGCGTCGGCGAGCGCGGCGGTTAGCGCACTGGGCCGCCTGTATAACTTCCGCTAGCTGCGCTCAGTTATCGCGCGTTGCGTTTGGTTTGCGTTCCGCTTGCGTGAACTTCCTGTGCATGCTGCGGTTAAGACTGCGCAGGTGTGAAAGCAACGTTGAGATCAAAGGCACATGGATATACAAGTTCTCTTTCTCGTATTTTTATGCGATCCGGATTTTATTAAATAAAAAGCATCGAACTCGTGGCTCAGTGGTATGCGTCTCCGTCTCACACTGCGGAGACCCTGGTTCGATTCCCACCCAGCCCATCTTGCAAGTTGTTTTTTATTCATGAAGTGCCTGCTGGGATTTATCGCTCACGGCCGCCGACGCCGACGACACCGGCTTTTCTGCGACACGAGCTCCTTAACGCTGCCACGTTAAAAAAAGCTACAAGCACAGCGAACGTGCTTGACCCATATTGACCCATATTGTAAT
The DNA here is from genome assembly GCF_038994185.2 of Dermacentor albipictus. Classification (NCBI taxonomy): domain Eukaryota; kingdom Metazoa; phylum Arthropoda; class Arachnida; order Ixodida; family Ixodidae; genus Dermacentor; species Dermacentor albipictus. The sequence continues at coordinate 122,090,679 of NC_091825.1, forward strand.
TTACAAATTCTAGCAGTGGAACTTCGCAAGGCGGATCCACTGAGAACGAATTCTCAGGACGACACCAGTTTGGAGATATAGATTCCCGAACTTCACGCAGAAATAAATCGGCGTTCCGGTTACTTGTCTGCTTCAGTGCATGAAACGGCGTTTTGTTGACAAATTAACTGGAAGGCCACTGCATTTCTCCGCAAGGTTCGGGAATTTATATCTCGAAACTGGTTAAATTAGTTATAAATTTAGTCAGTACATCTTTAATAAGTAGTCAATTTTGGATCTTTTTTTTTGCGAGTATTCTCCGCCGCTTCGAATAGACCAGCTCATGAACTAGATTTGTGAAATCTGCCACAGTCAACCTTTAAATATTTTTCAAAGTTCGCTGAAACACCCGTGTATATCCGTTTATACGCAAATAAACAGGAATAAAAAAATTCACATTTTATACGATTGCGGTTTACAACATATAATATATGTAATATAACATAACGAAAGAAAACATTAGAAAAAGGTGTCACATGTCACACGCAAAAATAACATTTATTGAAATTCAGGAAGCCTTTACCAAGGCGGTTGTATACTTAAACTTGGTCTGCACATTAAGTGTATGGTTACTGTTATATGGAACAAGGCACATATATATATAGAATCAACAAGCAGGAATAAAGAGTACTCATGTTATACAAAAACTGTTTACCACATAACACGCAATACGAACGTTCATATTTCTCCAAACAGGTTGGGAACTGGATTCCTGCGCTGCTTTGAAAGTGGGCAACCGTTTGTGGAGTATGTCAACGTCGTGTGAGTGTTCGTTGGAGGCCCACGGACTCCTGGCCAAGGGATTCCTTGAGATACCAGAAGTAGATACATAAAAAGGTCTAGAGAACCTAGCTTTCTTTTTTCGCGGAATCCTTATAGTAAGGTTATGCAATGTTTCTGTACAATCAATGAGAGCATTTACAAGTTTGAATAAGAAAGTTCGAGATATGATGATGATGATAATCGTAATACATGTAAAGTTACGTATCTGATCACGTACTGTGCGACTGCCCAGCATATATGCTGGAGCGAAGGACGTTAGACAGTTTTCTAGCCAGCGTTGGCAGACAACTACTGTCGGATGAAGCTATCCTCGGCCCATGGCCTGACACTGCAATTTCAATGCGTGCAACAAAAGTATTGCTGAAATTCCTGCAAGACACCAAGCTCGACGAGCGGCTCTAGCGAGGCAACTGTCTCATGTACATAAGCACTCACCACTTCTCTTATCATCATCATCCATCCCAATACTTTCACTCCCCTTCCCTCTTCCCCAGTACAGAGTAGCAGACTAGAGCGCACTAGCTCAGGTCGACCTCTCTGTCTTTCCTATCAATAAATTCTATTCATTCATCTGATCACGAACACACACACACACACACACACACACACACACACACACACACACACACACACACACGCACACACGCACACACGCACACACGCACACACGCACACACACACACACACACACACACACACGCGCGCGCACACACACACACACGCGCACACACACACACACACAGAGTGCGCGTGGTATTTACAAACGGTTCTTTATTTGCATGAAGTTACCTTGTGCAATGCTGCTCGGTGACAGCGACTCACCGATCACCTCCAGTCCGTAAGGACAAGATCACCGACTGAATTATGTACTCGTGTTGCCGCCGCCTTTTTATGCGTGCGAAAAGAAACCTCAGGGACTCGTGGCGAGATACGCGCACGCTCTTGCTGTATTCCGGAAACTATCTACTTAGGAGAGACTGGGTGTCATTTTCGGCGGAATTGTGCGAAGAGCCGGTTGCGAAAATTGTCCTGGATGTGGGGTCCTTTCTGCCTTCGAAAGAGCGAGGTGTAGGGCAGAGGTTGTAATATTACTGTTGTTGAATCGTTTATTAAAGCAATAATACAAAAATAGGAGGGGGCTAGAGGGGGAGGGGATTGTGGGACCACACCCACGAAGTGGTTTCACGAGCACGGTGTAATGGGACAGAAGGACAGTCTGAAGGTTTACCGAGCGTCGGCTGGCGTATCGCGTGCAAAGCATGGCAGGGACGTTTCAAAGCGGAGGCCAGCTGGCCGCTGATTGCTTCGTGCCTTGGTGATTTGACCCGACGGCTTTGTACTGACGCGTTTCAAGCGTGTTGAGGCGCATAGCAACGTGGAAACTGAGTGACCATTTTCCGCTTGACTGCGCATGCGCAGTTTTATGCGCAGCAACAACGCACCTAAGAGACACTTCTTACACGGCCTGCTTTCGCCTCCCCAAAAATACTGCGTCGTATATCGGGTGTAAAAATACTTTGCGAGAACATCACGTGATTTGACGTAACGTTATCAATATATATATATATATATATATATATATATATATATATATATATATATATATATATATATATATATATAGCCTCACAATTCATACTTTCGCTCCTGTATGCGCACGCCCGTATTCATGTTCCTTGAGATGGCGCTACGCTTGCGGTCACTGGCGAATTCGCACTTCACGCCCTTTCGTTTGAGTCTTGCATGATAGCGAAGTATAGCGAAGCAGTTACAGTGTGCGCGCTTCTGTTCTGCGTTATGATAATAATAATAATAAACATCGATGCCTACATAAAACCTGAATATATATTGTTGGCTCACAGCAATACATCTAAAACACACCGACCTCTTTACGATATATATATACAAATGTGTATATATATATATATATATATATATATATATATATATATATATATATATATATATATATATATATATATATATATATATATATATATATATATATAGGTCACACTTATGCAGCTTTTCTGGATAGGCCCGTGAGCGTTTCCTACTTTTGCGAGCAGAATAACTAAGTACAATCATAAATATTACCGGGGTCCTTTACGACCATCCCTCTGGCTACACTGCCGGTCTGCCCCGTGACGTTAGCGCCAGATCGAGTCGCCGTCATTTCCGGAGAGAGCGTGACCCTCATCCATGGGTCGACGGTCGCCCGACAGTGCTTTCATATCACTTCACGCATTAAGAAGCAGCAATAGAGCCGTTGCCGTGCGCCTCCAGACCACGGAGAAATAATTCCTTCTCCGTGCTTCTACACCGTAAAATAATTTACACCCTAAAAAGTGAAAAAGGGTGTAAATGTGTTTACAACTCACACTCTTAGGGTGTCCATTATATAGATAACACCGTAAGGGTGAGAGTTCTAGACACATTTACACCCTTTTCACTTTTAGGGTGTAAATTATTTTACAGTGTACACAGAGAACGGCGTTCAGGCGCTTTGACCGGCGGAGCGGATTACGGGAGGGGGGGGGGGTGTCACTCTCGGCCGACACACCACGGGAGACTCATTACAGGGGGACAATTGGAGAAAGAAGCAAAAAGACCTTGGCCCAGCTGATGCCGACGACCGTCGCCGATAGGGCGGTGATTTGCAGTTCGTCGAAGTCGTTGCGTGTGTACACGCTGCAGCATAAACGGGCGCGCCAGACCCGTACAGACCGAGTGTCGCGTTGCGTATGTACACGCCGTGCGCACATATCTGTCGCAGTTATCACGGAGGGGTTAAGTGGCAGGCCGGCGAGTTAAAGGGGACCCGGTTTGGAGGAACGAAAGTG